>NW_028278539.1:0-300000 GCF_059751315.1 Micrasema longulum | reverse complement strand
CAATTCATTGTCGATTTTATTTATTATAACGTAAATATCTAAGTTATTTATAAAAAAGCCAAGCACAGCAACAAAAGCATCCAATCGAACCGTTACGCGTATGTTGTCAAACAAAAGAAAATGGTCGCCTATTTATTGCTAACCAACATCGCTTACGCTCTATGGAACATAGTGATAAGGCTTCTCTATAGGTTGATGCATTATTACTCTGAGGTTTTAAACATAGTTTTTTTGGTCAGTGGATTATGAAAAAATAGAAATGTTGAGTTGATTTTAAGGGACTATTTATTGAAATACGCTCTAAGATATAAGTACTATCGATAAAATTGTTCTAAATCAATGTTTAGCAGAAAAGATCAGAATCGCTTCTATTTTCCTAGTTGAAAAATATCAATCTATGAAAGGAAGAAGAGTCATAGTATTTTTTTAAGGTTCCTGGAAGGATTAATTGGAAAGTGTCCCGTTGGCAAATGATGATAACTTTTTTGAAAAAAAAAGTAAAATTATTCTGACGAATGACTTAAGCCATTTAAGACTCTTTTTTGTTAGTCGAAAAAGATATGCAAATGAAGACACGAGACGAGCTTTTAAGCGAGTTTCTTTGTGAGCTTTTTTCAGGCATTTTCTGAAAGTTTAATATATGCATTCTTGTTAAGTGACACAAATAATTATTATTTAGAGGATAGTTGGTTATGAATTAAGACGGTTTTAAAAACATCTTTTTGTTACTAAAACCTATATTCAAATTAATGTTTGAGTAATACATAAAAGGCATTACTGCAATCAACTAAAAGTTTTTTTAGAAATTTGGAAAGTAAAATTTGTAAAACTATGCGGGATGTTGATATAAAAAATATTTATCCTTTCTACGCGAAGAATGAATGTCCGCTAATTCAGCAACACATCTGTATAAGAAAGAGCACGAAGATAGAACCCATAAAAAGGATGACAGAGACGCTGTTCTGTAGCGGGTGTTGTATAAAACAGATTTAGTTTTCAGTCGGTTGATGACAGTGATGGGGGACGCAAGCGCGTAAAATGAGCGGCGTATTTATCATTTTTTAACATATTTTGCTATAACAGGGCTTAATTCGGCTCTTCGTTCTCATTCTCAAGGCACTCTCTTAATACCCATACACAATTCCTCTTTCTTCTCTAACTTATATAGTGTCCATGCGGCTCGACTGTGGAATCATCTCCCATCCACCATCAAAGATGTTACTACATTATCTCTGTTTAAATCACGTCTGAAGAAACATCTCCTTTCTCTTCCTTAATCTCTCCTCCTTTCCTTTTTCCTCTTTCCGCTTTTTTCTTTTTCCCATTGAGTAATAGTTTTGATTTAAGGTAATTTATAAACAAATACGTTTATTTCTATTTTTATATATTTTTCACTTTTTAATCTTTTTTTTTATTTTTTTATATTGAATATGTTCTGTAACTTGAATTATAAAAATAAAACTTTTATTTTATTGGTTGGTTGGAAGAAATTGCCATTTGGCAATAAGCCCGCCAATGTACAAATAACATTATGTACAAAAAGTTAAATAAATAAATAAATAATTAATATTATTATTAATATTAATATTTATGGTTTATTATCAAAAATAACAATTACTTTATCTATTACATACACATAGGTAATAGATTTCTCTGGATCCTGTCTTGTCTGCCTAACTAGAGGTACCTTTTTTAATGCAAACATTTTTATGCAAAAATAAACAATAAAATTACTGGCTACTTATT
Source organism: Micrasema longulum (assembly GCF_059751315.1). Classification (NCBI taxonomy): domain Eukaryota; kingdom Metazoa; phylum Arthropoda; class Insecta; order Trichoptera; family Brachycentridae; genus Micrasema; species Micrasema longulum. Next base: position 298,254 of record NW_028278539.1, on the reverse strand, counting down.
AATTTATTATACAGTAATACAATATTGATTTATACCATTTATTATTTAAAAATGTTGTTGAGTAAATATTACGATTTTCCTATAATTAAGCATTTTTTTAAGTAACTAATTTCAAAAAAAATGTTTGATTGAATTCGGGTCATGTTTTGCAATGTTTGGGTAACAAATAGAATGTTTGGGGCCCAGAAGCCTGAAATTTATTTGCCCGAATTCCGATTTTGTGGTAGACCCCATGACCCATCCTCTAGTTTGACTTTTGGTAGTGTGGGAGTGTTTCTTTTGGGATGTGGTAGAATAATTTGCTTTCACAAACATTATTATTCTAAAAATATATAATTGTCCCATATCTGATATCTAATATCTCAAATTCCTCAAATTACTTGACGCTGGGGTACTTGAAGGGCTTTTTAAATAATATTTTAGTTACTGATTTTTGAGCAGATTTGAGATACGTTTATTTAATTATATGTTTATTTGCATAAATTATGGAAAAGGAATTATTAAACAGTGTGTCTCTATGTTTTTTGTTTTTTTCAGTCTTTTAAGAAATATCATATATGAACTGGCGACTGAAGCATGAGTCTGATCACTTTACCTTCAATTAAATCAAAATTATTCAGATACGCTGCAATAAAAGTTCCAATGTACTACTCTGCTGGGTGTGGATAGGAAAATTAAAAAAAAGATATTAAAAAAAAATGAATACCCATTTGATATTGAGTGCGTGTTATGTTTATTGTAGCATCAGAAGACGTTGAATAAATAAGAATTGTTTTTATTTTAACAAAAAAATACACCAACTCTCTTCCATCAAATGTTCCGTTTCATAACATTATTTTTCTTCTGAATGACAATGCAAAGCAAATATGCTCAAGAAAGAAACTTATTTCCCCATTTTCTTAATGAAATATTTGAACTCGTAACAAATTCGTAACTCAGTTTTTTAGAGATATAAAAAGAAAAATCTAAAATTGTTTTCGGAGTCCCGGGGAGCCTTGAAGTTGAATTGTTAAAAGTTTACAACGAATGAAAAATAAAGTTTCAGAAATAATGAAAAGAGGATTCCTGAACATTTTCAGGATTAAGCTTTGCATAATTTTCAGCTTAAAGTTATTGAGGGGATTTGAAGCGCTGTTTGTGTCTCAAAATGACAAGATTAATAATTAATTATACAGGGTATTTTTCTTTTTATAATGTTTGTCTAAGAATAAAGAAGAATATTTGGCTTTACTTTATGCTTTGGAATTCTATTCAAACCGTATTTAATAAATTCATACATCTGTTGAATCTTGTTATGTAAAATAACTTGAAACTCTGTTGGAAAGATATTTTGCAGAACTTTTACTCCAGCAGAACATTTAATATGCTAAGTATTTGTATTCTTATAATTTAATTATTTTAAACTTCAAGTACAAAGAATAAGTACTTTGGCGTACTTCATGCTAAAAGATAAACGTATCGAGGGGATCTAGACCCGCCGGTACAAACCGATGTACTTAACATCAAAATTTGATGGGAGGAGGGGATCGTTAGTGTATTTTTGTAATCAGTCGGGAGAATTTTATCTTCGACTATGACGTCGTACTGACATTTTGTCATTTGAGTGCGTAGATACCGTGACGTTCACTTCCTATTGTTTCATATCGATCTACCTACCCAAAACTTGAAGGTGGGGGGTCGGTAGTGTATCTTCGTTGTCGCCAGAGAAAATTTATCTTCAACTTAACAATCACGGTGAAGGTATGACGCCTTTATGTTCTCATCATAATCGAGGCTCGGAGCTCCATGATATTCTCAATAATGCTTATCATAGCTTTACATATTGGACCAATTTCAACATTTATGCACCTATTGTACATCGTTTTAGCACACATTCGCCTGAAAAATTACATTTCGACAGAATTTGTTTATAAAAGTGTTAAGAAGTAAAGTTGGTTTAAAAAAAGAAAATGAGTATATGAGCAACATAAATTTAAGGAAATACGAGTATAATATAAATAAATAAAAGATAGGACAGTGTTAAAAAGTATCGTTGGTATTAAAATAAAAATAAAAAGATGAGTGCATAAACAACATAAATTTAAAACAATACAATATAAAGAAAAAAAACAAAGAACAGTGGTTGGAAAAAAACTTAGTTTGAAAAAAAATAATATAATAAAAATAAGCCGTAGAAGCTAGATTTAAAAAAAAGATAAACTAATAAAATACAAACATTTTAAAAACTACAGTTTAAAGCAGCTTGGTACATAATATTATAATACAATATAAACAGAATATTAAGATTTATTTAATATGGAACATTTTTAAAATTTACAAGACTCACGTTAAAGACAGCGATGTTGTTAGCATATTGTTTCGCAAGTACATGCACCCGTACTACTGGTGAATTCGCGCTATAATTGGTCGATGATGGACCGCAGTAGAACAGAGTATTACATCGGGTAACTCGACCCGGCACTCGCACATTAATCAAATTGATGAGTTCACAACAATCGAACATTGGTTTTATTAACATTTATTTGTAAGGGTTGATTTAAGTGCAGCGTTCACCCTGTTAATGACTGTGTTAAAATAATATGACAAACAAGTTGTGGCACGGCGAGGTTCGAACATCAGACCTCCTCAACCGGAGTTACCACGGGATCACAGCCCCGTCTCAATGTCAAATAAGCCTACTAGTACGAGTATATGGGGAAAAAAATAAAAACATAGGGTATATAAAGAAAAAAACATAAAACAATCATACACTGATACTAATTAAAATTTAATGTAGTTTTTACACGTGTTCAAAAAATTTTTTTAGATTTACAATTTTTTTAAATTTATTTATACATAATTTTTAATAGTTTTTAGTTCATTGGGAAGATTATTATACTTTTTTACACCTTTGAAGACAAAGCTGTTTTGACCATGACTTGTGTGGAATTTATGAATTTTTATATTTTGTTAGTATCTGAGTGACTTGTTCATCTCAATTTTTTTTTTCTTCTTTATAAATTTGTATAATAGAATTTATTTTATAAAGAATGTCTACTGTATGAACCTTAAATATTTTACACAGAGTTTCGGTATTATATGTTGAGGGTTTCTTTAAAATTACTTTAAATACTTATTTTAATTTTATTTCCCTGTAAATCCTGAAAATGCTACTTTTAAAACTCAATACGCCCCGCCCCGTAAACGCCGAGACTTCTGTATTTACTTTTATAAAATGTTCATCATCTCTGTCATAATATATTTTTACAGAACAATTTCATCCTTAGATTTTTCATGAAGATTTTGTTTTAGCCGATGTATAAAAGGGTTGCTAGAAAAAGTTCGTATTAAAAGAGGCTATCGTCTGTTCGTTTTAGCTTCATCGATCACTGTCTGCCTTATAAATTGCTTCAGAAAGATCATTTACATCAATTTTATCCATTGCATGCATGAAATAATTAGCTTAATGGAGAAAACGACTGGAAAAAATACATTTTTCATCATTAGGAAAGTTATTTATAATCGATCACTATAGGCAAAGAATAGTTAATTAAGATTTTATTAATAAATTACACAAAAACATAGTCGTATGTGGTGAAAAAATGTTGTAGATTAAATAATGATAAATTTACTAATCATAGATACGTCCTAAGTTAATTTCAACAGTTTTTAGAAGACACATATGAACAAAAAACTGAACAAAACCTGATATAAGGTAATATATAAGTCTAGGCATCTACAGGGCTTCTCTTAAATGTTCTTCATCTCTGTTGTAATATGTTAATGTTAACAGCTCCCCAGGGAGTTGAATCCAGTCCTTGTCTACAAAATTTTTGACAAACTCAATATATTGTTGATAAATCTACCTGGTGATAAGTATGGAGATTGTAAAAACGAATTTTTCAGGCGTTGGCTAGTATGTAGGTGAAATAATTCAATTAGATAAATCTCACCCGCATAAATAAAGGTTTTAGATCTTTTACTTCACAAATATCAACATATGAAAGAATTAAAGGAATTAAACCATCCAATGACAGGTCATAAGCCCTGTAGATGCCTAGACTCCTATATTACCTTCTCTTAAATGTTCTTTGTCTCTGTTGTAATATGTTTAAGTATCCAATATATTTAAAAACGCGATCAATTTATCAAACTTTGGGCTAACTCATGTCAATCCATTCTTATCCTTTATTGTGTTGTTGGCAAAGATACCTACGAAAAGCCAGAAGATCTATCCCAAAGAATTCTAAGTTGTGTGACAAATTGACTAATACACACATTCTGGACAGTAATATGTTAAAGTATTTTATTTATTTTATTTTATTTATTTTTATTTTATTAGGGAAATCAACAGTTCTACATACATATTTTTAGTAAACAAACAGATATAGTGTATAAACTCAGAACCAATAACAGATTTCCACATAGTATACAAAGTTAGTAAAGAATATATATATTACATATCAAATAAATACATACAATTTATACATATAAAATGTTATTTTCAAGTACTCAATAATCAAAGATTTTTTAAATATTAATTTTAAGAACATTAAGTTACTGTAAATTGGGCGGGATAAGGACAAAAATGCTTGAAGATAGGATAAGGAGGGGGGGGGGGGGAGATGTACATATTTATTATTATAATGTCTACTAAGTTACATAATACATTTTTAGTTTAAATTTTAAATCTGACAGAGTGATGTTTGTATTATCTATATTTTTAAATTTTGTATTGTACATTGAAAAAGTCCTACGAAAAAAAGCATTTTTAACATACGGTGTTTTACTTGTTGGTACATGAAACAAGTGGTACCGTCTACAAATCCTGGCTGGCACATGTATTGTTATTAAACCAAGCAGCTCTGTACAGTCAACCATTCCTGTCACAATTTTGTAAAGCAGTAGTTGGTCCGCACACACTCTGCGGTATTGTAGAGAAATGATTCCATGGAAGGTGGAGGCAGTGAGAGTAGATACATAAGAAATACCGATGTATATACGTATACAATATATGATGTAATAACTTTTTTTTACATATAAGTTATTAATTTAAAAAATACTTGGTACACTTCCACTTATTTATTTTGACCAATTAGCGCTTAATAGCGCTAATAAGAGAGGTAGAATTTTAATAAATCAGCATATAGAATTTAAAAACTCCCCCCTATTAGCCCCCTTAGTTAGACCCTGTACATTGTAATAAAACAATAAATATTTTTTGAATAATAGAATATTCTCTTACAGTACACCGTCAACACATGTTTCAATAATTTGTCTCACTCTGTTCTATTGAAATATTGCGTATTGAATCTTTTTCAACTTATTTTTAAATGTAGCTACACTTAAGATTATATTTAGTTTTATATAAATTATCTTTACACTGTATAATATTCACCAGTCTGAAGATGCCCATTAGAGGGTGAAAGCGCTAATTGGTCAAAATAAATAAGTGAAAGTGTACCAAGTATTTGTTAGATAAATAACTTTTATGTAAATATAAGTTATTACATCATTACAATAGAATTCCATCAAGAATTGTCAATGAACAATTTTAAAAACGAGATCAACTTATCACACTTTAGGCTAACTCATGTCAATCCACCTTATCCTTTACTGTGTTCTTGGCAAAGATATCTACAAAAAGCCAGAAGATCTATCCCAAAGAATTCTAAGTTGTGTGACAAATTGACTTATATACACATTCTGGACATTGGGGCACAAAAACGAATGTTCCTCTAAGAAGATTTGATAAATAGCAGATTTCGACTTCTGGTGACACGGCTGGTTGATCATTCATTTATAGAGGCGTTGAATTTGATTTCGGTTTATGGAAAATTTCAATTAAATTAATTCTACCTTAAGGACTAAGTAAAGGTAAATAAAAGACTAAGTGACTACTAGGAATAAGAAAGTTATGAGGATCTTTAATTTTTTTTTCTTAAAAGACTATTTAACTAAGGCAATTAAAAAAAATGTTTGATATTTATTTTTATTTTATTAATAAAAACCCCACTCTAACCCAACTTGATTTACATTTTCTAATAGTGAGTTCTTTACAACTCGTTAAAAAGGGGCACCAAAATTGAAATATTTTGGTAAATTATAAGAACGCTAATATTTATTTTTACAAAAAAAATAATATATATATATAAATATTACAAAAAAAAACGAATACCTAACTATATGACAATATTCGAGAATGTTTGTAGACAAAAGACTGGATTTCACCCCACATTTGTTGATAACAAAAAAAAAAGTTGAACACTAAAGTTGATCTAAATGACTAATGGGGTGAAATCCAGTATTTTGTCTACAAACATTTGGACAAACTCAAATATTGTAATAAAACCACCCAGTCCAAGAAGAAGTTTCAAAATTGGAAAATTGTTTTCAGGCGTTGCCTTGTATGTGAAATAGTTCAGTCAGATGAATCTCTTAACAACAATAAAGGTTTTAGCTCTTTAACTTCACTCAAATCAACAAACACAGGAATTGAAGAAAAATTGATAATAAAATATAGTTTGATGAATATCTAGACAATAAGTTTAATAGTATTTAAATCTATGCAATGTCTCGCAGCAGTCTCCTGCAATGGTCCCTTCATTACACAAAATCCAAACTTACATTTCTCCAGAAAATGGCTTTAGTTTTGGAAAACTTAATATGTTCATCCAAGACATTAAACACTCTTGGAGCCACAAAAGAGAAATTTCTCTGAGCAAAATTCGTACGAGTTTTTGGTATTAAATAATTCAAATTACAAGAAAACCGCGTACGAGCTCGTATGTCTCGTTTTATCAGCGCTATGATTTTTTAATGTATTGTAATTTTGAAATTACTACGCCTGTAACGTCACTAGTTCTTATCAGTGAGTTCTGCTAATTGGTGAATTAGCTTCCCGTTAATTAGAAACATATCACAATGCTCTTTTTAAAAATCATTGTTTTAATTTTTTTCATACATTTTCAAGAAACTTGTAATAATTTTTACCACGCATAAGAAAACATTTTTAGTATCCAATTTCCCGGAGCATTGAAATTCATTGTTCAAGGTTTATTGGACACCCAAAAATGGAGTGGTTTCACAAATAAAATGAAGGGTACTCTATGTAGTCAATTCGAATGATGGTGGAGACAGAGAAAGGCAAGTGGCGTTGTGCGCGACCTTGTACTCTTATGGGTTTATTGGGCACTGCACAAACCATACGGAACTCTCGTCTCGCACTCTCTGGTTCATACAAAAAAAGAATGTGTCCTCTTTGAGGTGAGCTGAACTAATAATTAGCTATTAATTTTATTATCTACGTTCTTTATTTTTTACTAATAAAAATATGTACATGTGGTTAATTTGACGTAAATTGTGTGTTAACGAATAAAAATACAGTAGTTCTGTGAGTAAAATAGAGCCAGAATCTAAATGAGTTATTCAGACTCAATGGCTGCTCGTTTAGGTAAAAATCCTGAGAAAGGAAGTCGAGTGGAGAAAAGTCCGCTTCGTGAGATTGTGGTTGGCCCGTTCTCCTACCATGATTGAGGTCCTGGGTTCGATTTCTGGAAGGGACCACATGAAATGTTCGTATTTAAGGTGGTTTTAGACTGCACTATTTTATTGTCCCTGGGAAACGTTTAAAATCGAAAGTTATGGACATTATACCTTCACCGTGACGTCATGTTACCACTATTGACGCTCTATCATCAAGTTTTGGGTAGGTACATCGATATGTACCGAGGGGTCTAGTGCCCCATGGTCTACATGTCTACTCATTAAAAGGGACAAAAATTTTGCTCCACCAAGCAATTTTTGTATTTTTTTTAAAATTGTTCTGAGGTGGTCAGTTTTTTTGTTTAAAAGAAGATTTAAAATACAAAAGAGAAATATGATAAAGAAATTTTAAGTCGAATTAAATTTTGACATAACTGTCAGTTTTGAATCCAAACGGCTAGATGTAGAGATAATGTAGCTAGATGCTGCTCTAGTAACAAATGTCAGCATCTAGCCCTAAAAACATTGCCACCATCAAAAAAACAATTTAGTTATTATATTTTTTCAACCCTTTTTACTATCTGCCTGAGTAAACGTATCAAGATGTCAAAAGAGCCGGCTTTGTAATACTTCAGTACATAAATAAAGATAGAATTTAAGCGTCATATTTTGGTTATTGTCAAAAATCATGGAAAATCATGTTTACGCGAACATTTTTTGCTTACATTGGGATTTATTGAAGGTAATAAAAGCTTTGAGTAACCATTTTTTATCAAAGAAACCTATTTAAAATATTAAAAAGAACTAGGAACTTTAATTTTAAATTTATTAAGGAACGCGGAGTCGGTTTTAAAGTAGAATTCAATCAAATGACGTCAGAGAGGATAATTAAATATAACGATATTTTGAGTTTGTCCAAATTTTTGTGTCCAAACTCCGTGGGGAGCTGTTTATATTAACATATTATTACATTACATTACATTTACATATTTTTTTTGCACCACAACAGGCCAGGGCCTAATTACAGTGGTGAATTACATCACAGAGCACCCAGGCTTGAGAAAAATCACATTTTATTTTTTTGTGTTCTCACCGGGAATCGAACCCGGAACCTTCCGTGCGTGAGTCAAGCGTCTTGACAACTACACCACGGAGGCCGTGGTGTAGTTGTCAAGACTTGGAATATAGATGTTCAAATATAGGCAGAATGGTGAATGTTGCACAGTGTGTAAAGTGGCAACTTAAACCAGCCATTGACAGGTCATAAGCCCTGTAGATGCCTAGACTTCTATATTACCTTTTCTTAAATGTTCTTCATCTCTGTTGTAATATGTTTAATTAAATATAAGTTGATATTAGGACATCCATACATTATGTTTGTACTATTTTAAGATTAAATAAAAAAAAATAGTAAAAGATGACAAATTCGTAGAGCATACCGAGATAGATAAAGACAGTACAGAAGTATACCGTCTTGGTATGTACCGATGAGAACAAATTCCAACTCTATGGGACTAAAAGTCCTGTGTTGAGTTGGAAGGAGTAATTAGTTAACACGGACAAACGAGTTTTAGATCAGAAACATAGTAATAATTTAAATTACAATTTAAAAATAAAAACATATGGCACATCAGTATGATTAACAGCAAACTCTGGTTTACATTTAATAAAAATGGAGAAAAAAAAAAAGTGAATTTATTTCAACAGAGAGGGAAAATATTGTTAAGAAAGGAATATGGAAGTCTAGGCATTTACAGGGCTAATGATCAGCCAATGGCAGGTTAAGGAGCAATTTCAGCCAGTCTGCAAGCATTTGGAAAGACTCAAACATTGTTGAGTTAACTACCTGGTAAACAAAGGATAAAAATTGCCAAATTGTTTTCAAGCATTGCCTAGTAGGTAATTTGGTTCAGCCGGAAGAATCTCACCCACGTGATAAAAGTTTCAGCTCTTTTACTTCACAAAAGTCAACAGATGGAAGAGTTGAGAAAATGTGGATGTTCAAACATGGGCAGAATGGTGAATGTTACACAGTGTGTAAAATAGCCACTTAAACCTACCAATGACATGTCATAAGCCCTGTAAATGCCTAGACTTCCATACTCTTCTCAAAAATGTTTTCTCTCTCTATTGAAATAAATTAAAATATGAATAACTCCCTAAGGAGGAAATCTAGCTAGTCTGCAAGCATTTGGACATACTCAAACATTGTTGAAAAAAAAATATTGCATTCGGATAATCATTACGAAGTTTCCCTAGGAAAGTTTAATACGCTCTTCCAAAATATTGAACACTTTCAGTGCAATAAAGAAGAGATGTCTCTGATCGTACGGGATTTGAGTATGATATAATTCGTGCTTTTGGAAAACCCGGTACAAACATTTTGCTGCGATCTTTCCTTATTGTTCGACCAGAAGTGTGTTAGTGCTTCTATTAGGTACAGTTGTCTCGTATCCAGCACCTTCATGTATTGGAACAACTCGGTAGTCAGATGGCAGAAGGGACCATCTGTAATTTTCAAAAATGTTCAGGCGAGCTGAAATACAACTCAATTTCAAGACTTCAATCCCCAAACCAAAATATTTTGGTGTTGCTTTTCAATAATGAACTACCATGCTAAACTATGGTGTATTTTTTATTCCTATTCTATGTGTTTTTACTGAAATATTGATAAAAACTTTTGAAAACTAAAATACAGAAAAAAATACAGATGGTCCCTTCTGCCATCTGACTACCAAACTGTTCTGACAGGTATATTGGAGGGTACCGGAATATTTTCCCAATAATAATTTCTGTGCAATTATGAGTGGCTTTAAGATGGATGCCGCACAACTTCCCCAGCCAATTATTCCAAAGGTTGCAGTGGAATGAAACAGCAAAGTACACATTTATGAGAGAGCCAATATCCAGAATGTTTCTAAGAAAGCAGAATAGATGGCGCAGCTTTCTCAACCTAGGGTTTAGTGACTGGACCTGAGTCTCCCATCGCAAATTCCTATCAATGATAAAACCAAGGTATTTTCTAGAATCTACCCGTTGTTGATATTTGTGAGCTTTATCAGAGTTAATTTCTAAATTAAAGTAGTGTATTGTTATTTTTAAAAAATGACAGTTATATCGTTTTATTGATATTAAGTGTTAGATATCATCATCTAACCACTGTTAAACAACAATTAAACCACAGTTTGCTTTCTGAAATTGCCTACCTTGACTAATACCTAAGGTATAAGACTTATCTCCCAAATTTCCTGCATTAGACGATCAAGATATTTTGCATTTTTTAAGTTTTACAGTGCCTTATGCACTATCAAGTATAGATAAGGCTTTGGTGATTAAACTTTGTACTCGAACATAAAATCTGTTTTAAACAAAACCTGAGTTAGCAGCCCTTTCCCTTTTATCTTTATTATTGATTAACAATTTCTCCATATTTTAATTTATATAGAATGCAATGGAACACTCATTTATGTTTATTTCTTTATTTTATTTCTTTACTAATTAAATTACTACAATCTCCAAGATACGATGGTTTTGGCCATTTGAATCACCTGAAATCATGATTCAGAACCCCCCCCCCCCTTGCACTTGTGTATACCATAGAAAATTGTTTAAATTCTCACTAGTCTGACGATGTCGGTCGCGATAAATCCCAATTACTAGTAAAAATTAAAAATTAAAGTGGATTTGAACCGTAAACATTTTTTTATCATAATAATAAATACGTGCCTATAAATAATTCATATACGCTAGAAAAGTAGTATCAAAGCAGTGTTCTATGCACCACTGGGTGTGGATAGGAAAACGTTTATGATAGATAAATAAACAAAATTATAAATGAATTTTTACACTTCATAAATTTTATCGTTTCAATTTATAAATTCGGAACAACTTTTTTCAGTATCATAGGGTTGAATTCAGCCAGTGAATGGCTTTCAGGATTCCTGAATACTGAAAGCGTATAACGTTGTTCTGCATTAGAGATTTACTGCCAGAGTTTCAGCGAATGCTTTCAGTATCGCATTTCGTCCGATGTTAAATAAACTACCAGGATAATTAATTACACTTTGAGATATAATTTCAATGAATTGCAATTACAGTGAGGTTACATTATTTTTATTATTAATCATTGTTTATAATGTGGAAAAAATGAATGAATAGATCCATAAAAACATTCTCATAACACCTCACATGTAGAAGTCGATATTTAATAACTTTAAATATATAAAGCATTGTCAATCTCGAAATAAAAAATCTTAGCGAGTGATTATATTAATAATTTTATTATTTATGTTCAAGTGACAATGTATTCTTAGTTTATGAAAAAAACCTACAAATTTATTTAAAAATAATTATTAAATTAAGAATATTTTTTAGATAGTTACAATCATTCCATTTTCATAATTTATATTGCTAGTTTTATTTGAATGTGTATTTTGTAATTATGTATACAAAATGCATTTTGTATAAATGATTTTTTTTTTTAAATAATTTAACTTGTTAATTTAAATTAAACGTATATATCATTGGTGTTTAAATGTAATCAATAAAAAAAAATACCTTGTGTATTTTTCATGTATTATTTCTGTATTATAAATATTATTCTTCATTGTTTGTAGACCAAAAAAAAAATATTTAAAAAGTTTTTAAGGTCAGTATAAACATACAATAACAAAGAATGATACCGTTTTAGATAGGAAAATATGAAAATTTGGGAATTAACGAGGTATATGACTTGACATGGGCTAGTTTTTTGAAAATATTCTTTATTTATTTCATATATTTCTCTAGAATGACATTCATATTTTATTAGTGAAGTTACTTTTATTACAGTTTTTAGTACAAGTTTTTTTTTTATGCTGTTTTTCTCCAAAAACGAGACAAGTTTTTGTGCTTGGAAATGAAATAATAGACGAGTTAATCGAAGCTTAAAAAGTTAAAGAAATATATTTATTACGATAAATAAATTCAAATTTTCACTATGTTTTAACATCCATATTTCAAATTATTTTAGATTTACACACACATTGAATTTTACTCCTTAAAAATTTACGAAGAAATAAATATTGCAACAGAGCCGGATACAGAAAAAAAAGCTGGAAGTCTATTGAATTGTTATATGTTAATTAAAATTGTATTTATAAATAGTAGCAGCTTTTCTAGAAGAAAACATAAATGAAATTAATATCAAAGCCATATTTTTTTCTTTTGCACACAAACCATATGTATTTAAAACATCTTAATAAGAAAAATCACTTTAAAAATTAAGGTTGAAAGGTGAAATAAATATAAAAACAGTAAACCCATATGAAGTTCAATATCCGGTATTTTTTTCATAAAAAAGAAATATATTTTCTAGTAAGTGGACAAACAAAGCATAGGAAAATAAACCCTTTAAGAAAATAAACAAATGAAATCGAATTACCGATACCAAAAATCATTTATCATCCATTTGTTTTCGTCACACAATAAAACAGTCACTTACTGTTCAAAAAGTCATATAAGCACACACACTGACAACAATATGCCAAAATAACAAAAACGATTTATACTTTTTATACACCCGGGGTAATGTTGTGATAGAAAGTGGGAGGAAATAAGGAGGGCAACGACACCCTCCACGCACGACGTTCCTCGCGAGACTGATTTGTGCGCTCGCGTAGCTCTGTTTATATAGCCGCCGGGTGGTGGGAGCAGCTGATTGTAAACGGCCAATCAGGTGGTTTTTAATAGCCCAGCGGGTGTAAAGGAGGAATCCTTTAGGGTCAACCATTTATTACCACGGGTTGTGAGTTTATTACTATATAAATTTCCTTTTTTTATCTAATAATGTCATTTTCATAACGGTTTCCTGATGTTGTAAGGGGATTTTTTAAGGAGGTTGTTTTTTTAAAACAATTATGGTCACAATGTGAAAACTAATGGCTTATGAAGACGTTCAGTTTAGTAAAAATTTGAAAATATTTTTTTTTGGCACAGGTGTATATTTTTACACACTAAAAACATGTTTATTGTTTTTAGCGTGTTATGTGTCATGATCCATTTTTGATTTACCGGTAGCCATGTTTTCAATATTAAGTGTTTTGACAGGTACGGGGTTCTCTTTTGAAATTTCAGGAAAACTTACCGACTTGATTACGTGATGTCACGGGAGGTATAATAACAAAACTAAATATAATATTCATAAAAAATATAAAATTCATAAAAATAAAAACGAAAATTGACTTAGTTTGATTGACAAAAAAAATAATTTAATGACACTTCTTTTTGCTTTCTTTACTCACAGTTTATTACATGTTTTTGAGACATAAGTTTCAACTCCACTAGATCAAAAATCATGTGTAGAATTGGGACGAGTCATTTTTTTTTAAGGCAATCAACAGGCTTACAAAAGCTGGTTAGGATTATTGACTATATATTATATAATAACACTTAATCTTAGCAATCTTCGAGTTGATTTAAATTTACAAAGGCATCATCTAGGTGGACATGGCAAGTGTATCATCGCTTGTCAGGAGTGACAACACTGCTTGCTTCTTGGATGCTTGCCTTTGCTGTTGGAACACATCGACTGTACCGTTTAATGAGATTTTGTTCATTGTTCTGAGGATCTTTGGCGGAGGGAAAAATAATCCGATGTTGATTGAATAATTTTCCATAACAAAAACAGCATGGGTACGCAAGTTACCGCAAGGTACATTAAGGTTAATCTAAGCAAAAATATCATGGGCATTTATACAGTTAGATTTAAATTTGTGCAAGAATATCAAACCAGCCAAATTCCTTCTAAATTCTAAACTCAAGATAAAAAAGTATTCTAGACGATCATAATGTTTATTATGAAAGTATTTGATCCAGTTCTAAATATTAACGATTTTAAACATTTGCGTTGCACCGATTAAATTCGCGTTAAATGAATATTTTTTTAATTTTTTTTTTATTTTAATGCACAAAATACACACATTTACATAGACACAATAATATGTTTTTTTATGTTCCGACTTGTTAGAAAATTCCGTGTAAGGTCGGGACTCTTCGATAGATAAATAAAAAATATTTATTTACATATTAAAACAAAATACAGGTAATCAAAACAATATGCAAAATAATCAAAACAAAATGCAAAATAATCAAAACAATATACAAAATAATAATAGAAAAATATAAATAGTAAAAAATTATACATGTCGAAAAATGGAATAATTAGATTATTTTATAGAATTAAACTCAATCAGGCTCCGAAAAAAAAATTTAAACAATGTTATTGCAATTTTTGGGCTTTTGAATGGCTTAGATATTCGCAAAATAAATCCAAAGGATTTGGACGCTTTCTTGGAAATGTGATCAATGTGATAGTTGAATTTAAGTTTGTTATCAAAAAGTATCCCAAGATCTGGGGATCCGAGTAATCAATTGACACATACAAATATCACAACAAATATTAAGATCAGAAACATAATAATAATAATTTAAAAATAATTATTTAGAAATTCGTTGAATTTTCATTGATTGAAAAATGAATGAACACCAATGTGTTTTATATATTTTTCATAGCCTCCTTTCTTGTATGCTATTTCCTATTTTTTGACAAGCCTCTAAAATAGAGACGTAGCGGGTTATTCTATTCTCTTATTCTATTATTTAGAAAAAACATAATGTGGTCTCTCTGTGCTCTTTTGAAGAGTCACATTTAGAAGGCTTCAGACAATTTTCTTTATTTCATTGATGCACCACGTTTGGCAGACATAAAACAAGATACTCCAGACGTAGCTTATGAACAGTTGTATTTTGAAACGACTTGACTAGTCTAGACTCGGAAACACAAAAAAATATTTTAAGGATGCTAACGTAATTGCCACCAAAATTAAAATATTTCGGTAAATTCAAAATACGCATTTTTTTTTAATTAAAAGAAAATTGACCACCCAAATAAAAATGTAGACAGCTAGTGTATGGTTATGTTTTACACAAAAACATTAATTAGAAAAATACGTTTATCTCTTTCTCATGCGAATTTTCGGAAGCGTATCGTGATTTGCTATCCCTTATTTTAAATTGTTGAGAGCAAATCAATATTTACTTAATATAAGACGCAGTTAGCAATGCAATTAGGTGTCTATTTGTTAATCGTCATCGTTTTACCTTGGTTTTAATAAATTAATCGGATAAAGTTGATGTATGGAAAAACACCAAAGCGGTGTTTACAAATAAAACCTTTGGCAAAAATAAGTAACTAATAAAATTGGGTTTTAAACTAAGGATGCCCACAATGATAATAATCATACACGTGCGTTCTGGTAAATTTAGAAAGCTTAAGCAAATTCCTTGCAACTCGCCACGGTTAAATAATTGGGTTTTTGCACATATAACGGAGGTCATAATAAAACACGACTCCGTACAATGAAGTAAACCCCGAAACTCTTCCAAGGGACCGGACTTAATCCTACCCCATCGTAAAATGCAAAACTTTCCATCTCTGGAACGTGTTAAAAATGGCCCGGATTATCTGCATACAGAAAGATGCATAGGGCACTAACACGGTCGACAGATATTCCGGTCATTCATATGTATGAAGGCAAGTTGGTAAATTTTACGCTTCAGGTTTTAGTCAAGGAACTATAAAAATACTGCAGAGTAGAATTAAATTTAAAAATCAATATTTCACATCTTCCTTGCCGGGAGTCGAACCCGACGTTTTATTCGACACGTATATCTGTATTCATCCTCATTTCTCTATCCGCGCTTGGTGGTGTAATAACACTGAATCAGTTCGTTAAGTGATTCCCTTGTTACATTGAAGGTAAGGCGATCAGCTTTACGCTTCAGGTTCCGGTCCAGGAACTTTTATCAACCATCAACCACGAGGCGAAATTATAAATAAATTATATTTTAATCTCCATGTTTGTATTTAAGTTGATTAAATTAAGTTAGTGTAAGTTAATTATAATTATTATCATAGTTTTGTTAGATATAAGTTAAGATGTAAGATTTGTGTAGTAATAAGGGTTGAAAAAGGACAAAATTCTAATGTTTCAAAGGTATTTAATTTTTATTGCCAAATGAAGATTTTATATCAAAATGACACAAAATCAATTACAATATTTGACTGTAATAATATTTGAAAATACCTGTAAAACTTTATACTATCAAATTAAGTAATATGTCGACTCTTACCTGAAGAAGAAATTTTATGAAAATTCAGTGCAGAAGTTATTGATCCACTTGAACTTACCTGAAAACAAGAAAAAAAAGTTTATTTTACAATTTGGACATAGTGCATATGGGTAACAAAATAATTTATGCAAGACTTAATTTTTTTTCTGTGAATTGAGTGTTAGTCTAAATTCTGTCAGTTTTTTTTTCAAATTTTAAAAAGGGCATCAAAGGTAAAACAAAATGATAAATATTTTAATTAATATTTATAGCATTAACTTTGTGGTCAAAAATTTTATTAAATGTTATTAAATATTTGTATATAACCACTTACCGACTTTTTTATGTCCACCGGTTTCGAGACGTGCTCGTCTCTTCGTCAGGACTTCAATTAAACCAACATGCAAAACCCACTATACACAATCACCACAGTTGTTACCGAAATATAAAATCAACATGACATGCATTTAAGTAAGCAACCCTTACATGAACTGGTAAGGTTATAAAACCATTTAATGTTTTGGGAGAAAATGTTGAAAAAAGAGAGGGAGGGGGTGAAGGGAAGTTTTACATTTTGTTGATAATTTTTTAATTTGAAAAAAAAACGGACAACATGTGCGGAAAGAGAATAATGGTGATGATATATTTTAAATAAATGTTTTAACTTTTGTTAAATAGACAGAACAAGTCCATAAATAAATAAATGAATGTGAAATATAACACGCTATGAAATTTTTCCAACATGAGTATGTGACACTAGATACGGGACTACAGTATTGGTGATTTTATTTTCCAGTCCAAAATACTCTTCCAAAATTTGAGTTATGTTTCACAAATGGTACTGTATTCTTTATTTCGCCCGGATACGGGAATTTATACAACTTAGGCACGAGAACGGTAGAAAGTAAATGAACTTTTCATTCAGTTTGCAATAATACCAACAAATCATATGTAATCCAATTTTACAAAATTACTTAAAATTATATTCAGAAATTCAAACGAATTAAGTTATAAAATTATTATATTCAATTATTTTTTTATACAGCGTTTCAAAACTTCCAGCAATAATTTATTTGAAAGTGTTTGCCTGCCATGAAAACTTGCGCAAAACTAACAGACGTACGTAGCAAACATAGTTATGTGAATTATAAAGTTATTCATGGGAATATAAATTGTGTAAATTTTAAGGGAAAACATTGTTTAATGAATTAAAAATAATAATTGAAAAACTCTGAGATTATTAGTTAGATATCTCTTATTTGTATTACTACTACTACCATCACCCTATTGTCCCAAAGGGATAGGCAGAGAGGATAAATCCCCACACACGTCTATCCTGACATAAATTTCTAGCTTCTTCCACATTCATACATCTTGTTATTCATGTCCTTCGGTTGTTGGTCATCCTTGGTCATCCTTGTCCTACGTTACATTCTTTCTCGCTTTGTATATTTGTTTTACTATTTTATCAGTGTCCATTCGTCGAACATGACCAAACCACCTCAGTGACCCTTTATTGTTCTTATTTATTACACCAGTCACATATTAGCAGTCTCGCATGATTTCATAATTCGTAACCCTGTCATATATTCTTTTCCCACACATTCGTCTAAGATACCGCATTTTGACCGCGTTTACTCTGTTTTTATTCTTTTTCTATCAATTTCATGTATCACTTCTATATTTATTTATTTTTTCAGAAACAAACAGTCAACAATGATTTAATAACGTAAAAAAGATACGGTTTAAAAACAGACCAGCAAAGTTTCTAAATAAAAATCATACAAATTAAATCGTGGTACAACAAAAAGGTGTTTTTATGCGTATTTGTGTGGGAGAAGGTGTTTAGTTGTGTGACAAGTGGTGTGTAGCAAGTGGGAGCGTATCGCAGCCAGTGTATATGAGTGACGCAGCCATAAATGAGTGTTGGGACTAAAACCCCGTTTTACATTGCCAGTCTAGCTAGCTTCAATTTAAATGTTTTTTTATGCCCAATAGAGATATATCAAGTTTTTTGTAATACTGTAAAAAAAATAATCTTGTACTTAGTGGCATGAAAAATATTTTTCTTTTTATTGTATGAAAATTCAAAATATCTTCGTCGGTAAACGGTAATTGAACATGTTTAAAAAAAAAATGTAAATATAATCTATTTTTAATACAGAAAACTTAATTTTACTTTGCAGATAAAATTAAATGTAAATTTTAACTTCCTATCAGAATACGTACCTAGGCGTTGTAAATTATCTTCAAATTCTGCTACTATGGTTATATATGGATGTTAACGACCATATCTCATTTTTATAAAGCGTTTTAATTTATCTACTTTGTTTTTGTAAAAAAACAAGTTTACATTTTGAAGTAGTATATTTATTTATAAAAACGTTAAACTTGTTTTGTTCATTTGCTGTCTTGTATATGTATTTTAAAATAAATGATAATCTCTATAATTCCTTAATTAAGTTTCAATTAGTCCAGGGAATGTAACAAATTAAAAAAATAGTTTCTTGTAAATATTTTTTCTTTACACACATAATTACAATATTAATACATTATTAAAAGAAAAAAAAGTATTAAAACATATTTTGTCCCGATAAACTATTAAATAATAGTTTGTCATCGGGTGCTCAGATATAAGTTTTAATTAAAAATTATATAAAAAAGTGCAGACATAATACTGAATACATATAAAACAATAAACAAGTATTATTTTGTTTTTGATGCTTTGAACAATTAAAAATATTACTAAGAAGATAGAAAAGAAAACACTCAACAAAACCAGACGAATTTGTTCAAAATATTTTTTTTCAAGTAGGAAAATAAAGAAAAAAAATTAAAGAAGAGCTATTTACTAAATATATTTTAAACATATAAATGACATTGTTCGTATTAAATGATTTATAATAAAACAAATTTAAAAAATAAAAAAACTGGTAAACACTGTTTGTAAAAGTAAAAATGAACTGTATGAACTGCGAACTATTTGTAATTTTATTTATGTAGTCTGCCTTAAAATAAAAAAAATATCCAATGTAATTATAAATCTCTCAAAAATTAAAAAAAAAAACTATAAAAGTAAACAAATAAAATAATATTATTTTTTCGAGAGATGCGTACTTAGCTCAACATAACAAATGAAGTTAATTGATATTTCTATCGAAATCATTATAAATTTTAAGAAAATAAAAAAATGATTATACTTTGACCCGATAAAGACATAAAAAATACTCAACAGTCACTGGTGCTGCTCATATTTGGATCTCATGTTCAAGTTTTAACAAGATACTCGACGTCGAGACCACAGTCTCAGGCTTGAGAAAACCAGATTTAATTTAAATCCGCTGAAGCTTTTCCTGAGAAATACGGTTGTTGATAGTTGGAATAAGCTGCCACGGGAGTTGATTTCAACACGTAGTCTCAATGGGTTTAAAAATGGCAAAGATTTGTTGCGGAAAACTTCAAGTGCGCCAACAACTAACTTTCATCAAAATATATTTAAGCGCACAGCTTTAATCAGCTCGCTTTAATAAATTATAATTATGTCCTGATAGTATTCCATCCTATTTTATTATAAACTGTACAGATGAACTCTCTGCTCCACTATCTTACCTTTATAACTTATCTTTGACAGAAGGCATTTTTCCATGGAAACAATCCTTTGTTACCCTTATCCAAAAAAGTAAAAGCAAATGTGATGTAGAAAATTGTAGACCTATTTAAAAATATTCATTTTCTGTAAAATATGGAAAAATTAGTAGTTGATTAACTCACACCTGCTTTCGCTTCCATTATCATAACACAGCAATATTCTTTTTACAAAGATAGATCAGTTGAATCTAATATTCTAGAAATCACAAATTTTATTATTGATTTCTTTTGAAAAAAATCTCAAGTTATATACACCGATTTTCAAAAGTAAAATTAACCATAACATAAAATTAACCATAACATCTTGCTTCATAAACTGAAATGTTATGGGATTCATGGCGATCTTTTAAGATGGTTGGATTCTTAGGTAACAAAAAGATTCCAGGCAGAAGATACAAACGGTGTCTTATCTCGTTTAAATACTGCAGCTCTTGTGTTCCGCAGGGTTCCTATTTAGGTCCAATTTTATTTTCCTTCTATATTAAATCAGTGCTTTACATTTTATCGATTTCTACTTTTCGCCGATGATGCAAAGATCTTTGCCAATGTCAGCGATACATTGCACTATGTAAATATCCAAGAAGATTTTGATCGTCTAATTAACTACTGTAATAAAATCTATTGTACATTAATAACTCAAAATGTAATTCAATAACATTTACTGAAAGAAAAAATAATTAAGCCAATTATTTGATTAAAGATAATTCTATTTGCAAGATTAGAGACTTAGGAGTTATTTTTGATGGTAGATTGCTGTTTGAGTCTCACATAAATTCAATTGTTGAAAAAGCTTATACATACATTTTTTTTACCACACCACAACAGGCCAGGAGGCCTAATTACAGTGGTGAATTACATCACAGAGTACCCAGGCTTGAGAAAAATCACATTTTAATTTTTGTGTTCTCACCGGGAATCGAACCCGGAACCTTCCGTGCGTGAGTCAAGCGTCTTGACCACTACACCACGGAGGCCGCCAAATTAAATCGCCTAATCAAATGCTGGGCTTTATTTTAAGAATTTCCAAACCATATATTTAAAAATAAATTAAGACTCATTCTTTCTGGCTGCGATATGACCCCACTTGCTATTTCACATTTACTCCAACACAAATACACACAAACACACCTCTACACTTACTCTCATTCAAATACACATAAACACACCTTTTGTTATACCACAATTTAAAATATATGATTTTTATTTAAAAACTTCGCCGGTCTGTCTTTAAACTGTAACTTTTTTTTGTTATTTTAATATACTGTCATTGTAGACTGTTTGTTTCCGTAAAATAAATAAATAAATAATAATATAATTTAAATATAATTTAAATTAAAAATAATAACTTAATTTAAAATCGGATTGTGGTCTTGTGGTTAGTGTCTCGGACCCACGGACCAAAGGTTTGTGGTTCGAATCCCACTCCACCCCAACTTGATTCCATTTTCTAATAATGAGTTGTTTACAACTCGTTGAAAATGGCCCTCAAAATTAAATATTTGAATAAATTATAAGAACGCAAATATTTATTTTTAAAAAATTAAAAAATATGAATGGTTATCATAGTTATTGCAAGGGGTATTTTATTGGAAGATCAAATACAGTGCATCTCGATCAACTGTTTTGTAAAAGTAAGATATTCAGTTTTACGCTTCAGGTAAAATGAAATAATGAATGTCCGAGAACAATGAAATATTGCATTGTTTATTCATTATATTTAGAGTAGCTTAATTATTTTTTTTTACCCAATAAATCTAGAGACTTTTCAGTGGGACACAATTTTTTTAAAACAGGTTTATTTTGCACTCAAGTTATACATATAAAATACAATTCTAAACCAGCTTTAAAGACATTTACTACAAAGTACTTAGGAGGTATTTTTTCAGTTCTTTCATTCCTTTAAACGTCTTACTTTCAAAGAATATTTTTTGGGAGATTTTTGAACCACCTAGAAGTAATTTGTAATTTGGGGAATGACCAGGAAGACTCTGACCTTTAGTTTTTAATCCAGTGTTGTTGAGGGGGAAACATTTTTTTTTAAATATTTCGGATCAATCAAATTGAAGTCACAAAGTTGTTTTACTGGCCGTTTATTTATTTTGTAGTCTTTATTTATTGTATAAATACTAGAATTTTGAAAGCAAACACTATAAACAGACAGGTAGCTTTTTTGATTTATTTATTTATTTACTTAAGTTAGTTAATATTACATTGTATATTAACTAATATATTTACAATTATAACAAATACTTATTAAATATTTCTTACATAACTACATTATTACAATAAACATAACATTTTTTTTTTAAATCCGTAAGTTTCCTTTCATTCTTCATACTTTCAGGCATCTCATCATACAGTTTTAACCCTTTATACATTAAGCTATTTTGTGATTTTGTTTTTTTCTTAAGTAGTAGTCTTATCCTATTTCTATTTCTTGTCCTATATTTATGTACATTTCTATTTAATATAATTTCACTTATAAAATACTTTGGCATGAGATTATTAAACACTTTATATATAAATACAAATACATTATACAATAGTCTTTTCTTTATTCCTATCCAGTTCAATTGTTTTCTCATTTTTTCAACACTATTATATTTGCTTTTTTTCAGTATAATTCTCATTGCTCTATTTTGTAGTATTTCAAACTTGTTTATGTCTCCCTCGTTAGCTAAATATAATATAGTAGAGCAATAGTTCCAATGAGGGGCAATTATTGTTTTGTATATAAGTTCTGCACTCTTTTTGTTTATTTTTTTTCGAATTCTTCCTAGGAAGAAAATCTTTTTTGAAATATTCTTATGTATATATTCAAAGTGTGATGTTAAATTTAATCTGGAGTCAAGAATAATTCCTAAGTATTTCATTTCATCAACCCTTTCAATAATTTTACCATCAATATTTACATTCATTGTTATGCCATGTGCTTTATTACCTATTTCCATATATTTTGTTTTACTAACATTTAATTTCAATTTATTTATCTTTAGCCATGACGATATGTTCTGTAGATCTTCATTCAATTTATTAATTGAGTCTTCATAGTTTTTGAGATGTGGTTACGTTGCAGAGTACTTAAGATATCTTTAAAAGACCTGATAACAAACTCTTGAATCAAGCTAGAACGAATAAAGATCTCCCTACAACTACAAAGTCCGTAAAATTTTATATCTTTTATATTCTATAACTCTTGGTACATTTGATATTGAAGTGCAAGATTGAGGCTGCCGAGGATTGAAAAAAACAGATGTAGGTGTGACGAATTTCGTCAGGTGTAAAGCAGAGGCAATTTAGGTTGAAGCTTTCCTGGGGCATCCGCAGCGGTGCTCGAGCCAGGTCCACCGCCACACCCTCAAAATGCTCGTTAAAGGAGGCTTTTGCTACCGTTTTTGGACTTCAATGCTGGTAATGAAATCGAATCACCTTATTCTCAATATTCTCCGGGAGTGCTTACACACAAAATTATAATTTTGGTGTTTTAAGTTTTGGTAAAGTGCCAGGTTTCGCAATCTTAAAGGAAAACTAGCCATTTTGTGGAAAAATATATATTCAATGTACTGTTTTTGATAACAACTATGAAATGAAGACATGAGCGGATGAATGCTCCAAATTTTCACAAAAAAATAGCATAAAACTGATTTTACGAGCAAATACATATGTTATATCATATTATCAACAATTGTACTGGTGTTCAAAACTTTAACCCCAGACATCCCTTATTTTTGTTTTTGTTGCATAACAACTTTATACTCTCCTGTCTTCAATTAATACTCGTATATAAAATACCTTTATTTGACGACATTTTTCCATAGTAAATTTTTTACGTTTTTGAATACATAATATAATGGTTGCCTCTTCAAAAGTGGCTATGAACATTTTAAAATTTATATTTTACAATCTTCGAAATTCTACTCATTGTTTACCTCAAAATGCTGAGCAAAAAATAAATAGCAACTTTTGGAGCGTTTTGAGATCAGAAATGGATAATATTTTAACCAAATGGAAAAAGGAAAAAACAGAAATGAAAACGGTTAATGGCGAATTTTCAACAGACACTTCTCATACACTTGAGAGGCAAATATTTAAAAAGTGTATTGTAACATAAATATACAGACTAAAAAATTAAAAAAATCTTGAGAACACCATTTGTTTAAATGTACGAATTTAAAGACATATTTAATATACAAAAAACGCGATTTGAATGATAAGTGTTTTTTTCTCATAGGCTAAATTTGATAGTAGTATATTTTTTTTCAAATTTGGACAAATCACTTTTTGAATTTTTGCTCCTCAATTAACGCATGTTACGCATTTAAAATGTAAATGACGCCCAGAATTGCATACTTAAAATTAGAGTTGTAGTGTAAAATACTGAGTAGGAAAAATGAATGAACATATTTGAGTTATTTCTAGCCTAAATGGTTTATGGTTCATATGACCAAAACATGTCACCAAATATAAACGCACCCAATAATCACACGTCACCTCATGACACGAAGGTTGAGATTCCATTAGCGCTAATTCCTCGTCAGATGAACGGAAAGTCAAACACAAAACCTGTCACATGTCACTCAAAAACCCTGCATCATTAATTTAGGAACTTCATGAATCTTCCTTTATTTCACCCCCAAGGCTCTGTTTCCTAAAATTTCACGACGAGAATGTGAAGAACGCCTTTCGGAGGGAGGAAGCCTTAATTAAGAGATTTTTGAGTTAAATATTTCTCATAATTTTGCTGAAATTATTGTGATATTAGAATATGGTATTCGCAAAGCATTTAAAAGCGTATTAAACTGAAGTATGTGGATAGAATATATGGTTTATATACATACTACAAAGGACCCCTTTGTATGAAAATTCCATGTTCTCACATTGCTCATAAGGACTTATTTATATTTTATTTAAATTTTATGACGGGTATACAAATTATGTACAGAGGTGTGAAAAAAGTTGAAACTGTTTGTTAATGAACATATTTTCAATTGTAATTTATTTCTTAAATGTGCTTGAACCTATTTTTTATATATTTAGTTTACAAACAATGAAAAATAATATACAATACACACAAATATTAAAACAATGAAAACAAAGATATTTAAATAAAATAAGCAAAATAAATTATTAAATTGAATATAAATCATTGTAAAAATTGAAAAAAAAACGTAAATATTGTAAGAATTATTAATAAAATAAACATGAATAAAATACATAATTAAATGAAATTAACAATACAATTTACCCATTTTTTTTATTTTAAAATCATAAGTTAATATAAAACTAATTTAATCAATCTATAAAAAAACAATTAAGAAAATATGCATCAAAACAAAAACAGCATTGCAATCTATCAAAATTAAACGTAAAAAATAATATATCAATATGAAAACGCATTTTGTATACATTTCTTAAACCAAAGCAATCGAGTGTTAAAAATGACGATCTCTACGTTTTCAATGGTGTTTTATAATTTGAACATTATTGACACTGGATTGAAGGAAACATTTTTTTTAAATGAATCTATGTGGGATGTTTTTGGGTTCCTCAAGGTATTACCATTAGGAACAATATTTTTTTATATTACTTAAACAACTTGAACTTTCTAATATACCATTTACAATCTTATATAAATATAACAAGTCATTTGCCCCTTTTCTAGTTTCTAAAGTTTTGAAGATAAACTTTTGAAGTATTTTTTCGTAACTATTCGGTGTGGAACTCGATAGACATTTCTGTGATAAAAGTCTAAGATTTTTTTTGTACAGATTCAACAACACGTATATATTTATTGTAATGTGGATTCCAAATGATTTATTCGAATTCCATTTTACTTCTTACTAGAGAGTTGTATAATTTTATAGAAGATTAATGGCTTTTAAATGGTTTCGTTGTCCTATGGACGAATCCCAATATTTTTGATGATTTATTTTATATGTTAGTTATTTAATTATCAAACACAAATTTTGAATCTTATTTAATTCCTAGATCACGAATTGTCTCCACATTTTTTAACAAAACATAATCCGTAATATGCAAATATATACCAACATTTATTTAATTACGTTATTATTTCTTTTTGTAAACACACACGCACTAGTGCTTTTGTGTATTCCTGTGGATAATTTTTATGGCGTCACTTTAAATTCACTTCGTGGGCGGGTTTTGGTAACAGATTTTTGTTGATTTTGTTTGATCAGACTTTAAAAATATTAAAAAACCGTTTTTAAAATATATACAGAGACATCTTCTGAATTACGGCAAAACAAAAAACCCGCTTGCTAAAGTGGTTCTTAATTCAAAAAAGTTGATAGAACCGAGGAAAGTTTAGGTTCAGTTTTCATGATGGAAATTTACAGAATTAAATGGTTTGAGGCTTGTATGTGTGATGTAAGAAAACTGGTTCGCGTCCTCGATAAAAACATTTTCATGGGGGAAGGGAACTTTTGTTTTATCTGTATTTTAGGTTTATCTCAAATTACATAGATGTCTCTGTACGACTCTTCCGCTAAAAACCTGACAGATATTATGACAGAAAAAAGTTAGCTTAAAATGAATAAATAATTATATAAGCATTGGAAAATTTTGCTATTCACATAATGTCAATTTTTTTCTAAATGAAGAGAACTTGAGGACCCAAAAAGAATACAGTAAATTAGTCAATGATGTATTGTTAATCATTCTTACATCGATACCGTACACTGCGCAAATATCGCGAGCAGATTTGGTGGCTTTATTCATTTGATTGAACGCGAACTGAAAAAGGTGTCAAAAATGCTCACATTCTTCATCTTGACATTCCAGTTTTAAGGCTTGTAATTGAATAGAATAATAAATGAAATACACAAGCAAATAAAATACGAAGGCCGTTTTGACGAAAAACTTGCCTTCAAAAGATGGCGTTATGTGACAACAAGCTCCATGTTGCTTTTGACATCTGCCATCTAACACATGATGTCTGTCAAAATTTAAAGCCAAAAAAAAATTGGTTTGATTTTTACTGCCGTCACACAATATACGATTTTAACAATCTAGCTGGACAAAAATTCAGACTTGTAGGATTTTAAATGACTCGAAATGACATTTTAGAGATGTGCCTGAAAATAAAACGTTTTCTTTTATTCCAGTTAAATTATTTTGATCTTAAAAATATTTTAAGAGCTTTAAGACTTTTGCTTCGTACACTCAGATCTTATTAATTTGTTTAAGTTGATACAGAAATTAGCGGGTAAAGGTTATAATGAGTTAATTTTTTTTCTTTATACGAGGGCATATATAAAGAAAAAAAAATCTGTAAAATCGCAAATAATCAAACGAAATAATTATATCCTAAACAAATTTTAATGATGCGATGTTATGTTGAGAATTTTTTAATGCCTTGGCTTAGCTTGACCAATGCATTCCAGATGAACTAGTTGACAGGCGTCTTACGCATATATCAGCTACGTCTACGGCGAGTGAAAAAGTTATTATACCTTTACGCAAACAGCGCACTTAATTCAGTAAACGCGCATTTGCGGTAGCAAGATCAATGGCATAAAATGCTCTCCAGCACAGGTGCGAGGCTGTGAGATAGAAGTGATTTCGGAAAAAACTCAAACCCACTTGTTCTCTTAATCATTTAAATAAATCTGAAGCATGTGATACCAAAATAAATTGTTTTGATTAAATTACAAATT
Organism: Micrasema longulum; assembly: GCF_059751315.1. Classification (NCBI taxonomy): domain Eukaryota; kingdom Metazoa; phylum Arthropoda; class Insecta; order Trichoptera; family Brachycentridae; genus Micrasema; species Micrasema longulum. Next base: position 270,313 of record NW_028278539.1, on the reverse strand, counting down.
TAAAAGATTCAATTAAATTTATTTATCTATAGAATCACTTTGAAAAGCGCCCTTGAGGTATTATATTACGAAAATAGCGCTGTATAAGTTATCCATGATAAAAATAATAATACACAAACCGTTTTATTTGAGAAAATCAGTGGTAAATTAATATATCTTAGGTATATTACATTACAATATTTGAGTTTGTCCAAATGTTCGTAGACAAAAGACTGGATTTCACCCCCTCGGGAGACATTAAGATTAACAAATTACAACAGGAAGGAAAATCAACAAATGGAAGAATTCAAGAAATATGGATGGTCAAACATAGGCAAAATGGTAAACGTTACATAGTGTGTAAAGTGGCCACTTAAACCAGCCAATGCCAGGTCATAAGCCCTGTAAATGCCTTGACTTCCATATTCCCTTATTTAAGGTATTCTTTACCCCTGTTGTAATTTGTATATTACATTGTTTACATTTACAAAATAAAAAAAAGATGTACGTACATTTTTTTAGAAATGAAAATTGACTAAATACCTACACTCTTCATGAAGAGAGGAGAGGGTAAAGAAGAATGGTAAGAGGAAAGAGAAAGGAAAAACTAAAATATTCGGGAATTGATATTTCATACGTGATTTGAATGTGAAGAAAGGAGTGCCACTGACATTAGTGAGTAGATTATTCCATAATCAAGCAGATACTACTGTAAAAGAGGAGGAAAAAAAGTTAGAGCTGTGAATGGGTATTGAAAGGGTTCACTCTTTATTAGAACGAAGAAGAACGAATTAACTAATTGCTGTCCAAAGCCCCGTCCACTATCCGTATCCATTATTATTTTTTTAATATTTTTCAGATTTGCATATTGCAAAAACAAACTTCAATCTTTATCTTTTTTTCAATTCTTTTAAAAAGCCGACAGATTTATAAAATAGAAAAAAATTATAAATAAATATATTTATTCCTCTTTTTGTTCATAATGTAAATTATACATTGGCGAGCTAATTGCCAAATTGAAATTTCTTCCAAACAATTAATAAAATAAAAGTTTTTTTTATATACTTCAATTAATAAAACGTTTTCAATCCATCTATATAAGAAGCAATGTTTGTTTGTGTGTCCTCGATAGCCTGAATAACTAATGAGCTTATTTACTTGCGGTTTTTACCGAAACGTAGACCTTTGCCATGAGCATATTCATAGTACTTTAAATCTTCATTTGAAAATGTACAGGCAGTAAGGTGGGGTGTCGAAAATAATAAATTTGAAATAAATTATTTATATTTCTAAAATTATTTCCTTTATCGATGGTTTGTTTTGTATGCTTTTAGTTTTGGTTTCGTAGTAGGATTATACATTTGTAAACAGAATAATGATGCAACGTCTTTACAGACTAACGGATCGTCCTATTTTTTTTTCAATAATGATAGATGGAAGACCAGCAATCGATACAAGCTACCTTCTGCTTGAATTTTTTATTCTCATTCAATCGGAAAAGTTCTTATTACTAAACAACAAAACTAACTAACTATGCAATCAATTTTTCCGTAATATCACGTAGTAAAAGCTAGTCTAAAAACATAAACGATTATTTGTTTTTTTTAGGTCCATTTAAAATAGAATTTAAAATAAATTTTTAATGCTAGCATTTCTCGCAAAAAATAGCTTACTAGAGACAAAAATGCGTCATTATTCTCTTCTAAGGTCACTTTTAAAATTTCCTTTAACAGTCCTAAAAATATAATTTAACCTCGCGCTGATTTTGTTTGCCTGCCTCCAAATATAAACATTTCAAGATGGCGGAGGTCCTTTGTGGCTTGGCAAATGGCTGCCACATCCGTTTCCGGTAATTCATAAAATGTCGGAAATGCTTAAAAGGCGGGAGCTAAACAGTCTTCTCACGCCAGTAAACTGAGCTTGATTGGAATTAAATCATTTGATATTTTTGATCTGAATAACAGGAAGTAGGAGACATTTTGGATAAAAGGACGAAAATAGATTACTGCGATTACCTTACTGGGTGGTATTGTGGTATTGTCCACAACACCAATGAGCATTAGTTTTTACGTTCTGAATTATTACTAGATAACGTCAATACGGACCGTTCCATTTCCCGATATACAGGACCAACTTGCGAATGGATATTTTTCAATTTATTTATTTATTTTATAAACGTTTATGTACATTACTAAATATTTCAATGCATACATTACACGGAAAAATTAATACTAAAATTTAATTTTACAAAGATGGTAAAATAAAAATACCCAGCAATTATAGAAAAAGAATACCATCCTCTTTCCCTTTTTTTCAATTATATGAAAGATGTCCATATCCGAAGAGATACGGTTGAGTAAAGACATTGCTCTTCCTACTGGCATTACCATCGGCAGGTTGGTTCTGCAAGCAGGAAGATAAAACAGCTTTAGCTGTCTTTGTCTAAGGTAGTCATTAGGAACATAAAGAAAAATACTCTCCGTTATACCTATGTTGATCGTAATACCACGGATCAATCGGAAAAAATACATAAGCAAGTACGCATTTAGAGCATTTAGAGTGGCACGATCAGGTTAACGAAGTTAGTCGTAAACTTTATAGCAGTTTGCACTCACTTAAAAGATTACAGAATTTCTTGCCAATTAATGTTAAGCAAACATTAGTCCAGAGCTTACTTCTTCCACTCCTTGACTACGCGGATGTATGTTATCCAGATGCTAACTCTGAATTGCTTGATAAGTTAGAACGATTGCAGAATATTTGTATTCGTTATATCTTTAATCTTCGCAAATTTGACCACATAACCGAGTATCGCACGCAACTACACTGGCTCAGTATCAGGCATAGAAGAAACATTCACATTCTATCACTTCTTCACAATATTTTAAATAATCCCACTTCGCCTGTTTATCTGAGAGAGCTCATCTAACCTCTTTCACAACACGGACTATCTCTTCGTTCTAGTAACGAGAGAACCCTTTTAATAACCTGTCATCGCTCTATTTTTTTTGCCTCCTCTTTCACAGTAGTAGCCGCTCGATTGTGGAATAATCTACCCACTAATGTTAGAGACGCCCCTTCTTTATTTACATTTAAGTTGAGATTGAAATGTCACTATCTAAATATTTAAATTGTTCCTTTATCCTTCTTCTTTCCTTCCCATCCCCTCTCCTCTCTTCATAGTAAAGTGTTATTTTTTTTTATACATATATTTATTTTTGTTAATCTTTGCTTTTAATTTTTGTGTAAAATTGTAAGATTCAATATGTCCATGTATTTATAATTTTCTCAAACTGAACGGTTTGGGTAGGTAGGAAGAAATTGCCTTAAGGCAATATGCCCGCCCTTATATGTATATTTATTGTATATGTATATAAAGTGTCAATAAATAAATAAAACATTTCTTCTTTTCTCCAAACTATTGTAGCCAAGCGTTCCCAGTATGAAGTCAGACGGGTACAACCGCAGAAAATATCCGCACTCCCTTAAGTAAAGATACCTGAGAATTTTTTTCTGAACCATCTCCAGCATAAAAGAGTACTTCAATTCATGGGGTGGCCAGATCAGAGATCCACATTTAAGTCTGCTTCGCACCAATGAGTTATAAAGAAGCTTTAGAACGCGAGTATTCAAGAACACCTTAGCTGTTCGGAGAACAAACAGCTCTAACACCAAGTAACTATTAACAATAAAACTAATAATAACAATCATGGTTTATTAACAAAAATAACAATTACTTTATCTACTACATACATACTTAGGTAATAGATTTCTCTGGATCATGTCTAGTCGGCCTAACTAGGTACAACCTGTTTTAAGGCAGACATTTTTATCCAAGATGAACAATAACATTACTACCTACTTGTTAATTTACTATACAGTTTTACAATATTAATAATTACCTTTTCTACTACATGCACACTTAGGTAATAGATTTCTCTGGATCATGTCTAGTCGGCCTAACTAGGTACAACCTGTTTTAAGGCAGACATTTTTATGCAAAATAAACAATCACATTACTACCTACTAATTTATTTATTGTACAGTTATAATTTTTATTAAACAATATTTTGAGTTTGTCTAAATTGTAGACAAGGACTGGATTCAACTCCCTGAGAAGCTGTTAATATTAACATATTACAACAGAGATAAAGAACATTTTAGAGAAGGTAGTATAAAAGTTAAGGTATCTACAGGGCTTATGATCTGTTATTGGCTGGTTTAAGTGGCAAGAATGGTGAATGTTACAAAGTGTGTAAAGTGGCCACTTTAACCAACCAATGACAGGTTATAAGCCCTGTGGATACCCAGACTTCTATGTGACCTTATCTAAAATGTTCTTCATCTCGGCTGAAATATGTTGAAAGTAACTATTTTTTATAGCACGAATGTTACAACAGTAACAATAAAATCAATTTTAAAAATAGCATTCCAAATAAAGAAATAAAACATGTAGAAGGAAAATAAAAATTTAAAGTAAAAAAAAAAAAAAAATCTTAACAACCATCGTGGTTGTGTGAGCAGTTGATGAGATTAAGTGGTTTGTGGCTGGATGGACCGCCGTTGGATGAAGATCCACCTATCCTATCCATCCTGTGACCTTCCAATTTTCAATGTTTGTTATTCTCCTCGTCTCTATGGCCATGGGTAGCTACAGTTTCTATGGGAACAATTTTCCATATCCATAGCAACCAACATCATCAATCACATTTTTTCCCTTCTTGATAATTTCTGTCAACTACTGCATGTTCATAATTTTATCTGCCCGCATCTTTTCACCTTTACATCATCTGACCGCCGCGCCGCTCCGCCACATTCATCTTTTTATTTCGCAAATAACTATAGTGAAAGTGCCGTCTTCACCAAAAAAGGGAAAAACTGTCCAGAAGCTAGGACTTAAAGATATCATCCGGATTCCTGTCCCTGATTCCCTTTCCTGTCTTCCTAAAGGTAGAGTTTTTATTTGCTGTGGTGTATTAGGCCGTATGTTTTTTGCATCTGCCATCATCACGCAAACGCACCTTTTATTTCCTGGCAAAATTTAACACAGATCAACAATTCAGTCAAATAATATCCACCCAAAATTATAATCGCCACCCCACATCGAAATAGGTCGTCCATAAGTAATACTAAAGATTGTACTTTTCTCCTCTTCGGAGATTAATTATTAATGACAATATTTTCTCTCTATGGTAGAAATATGAGCAAATAATTCATTACTGTCTCAGAGTATTATCTTTGAGAATATCTATCGTATTGAGTTTTCTCATTGAATAAATAAAATAATATTAATATTTACCACGTTCATTTAGTATCAGAATAATAATCACATACGTGTTTGTACACATATTTTTATATTTAATATTATATTAAATATATTATATATTATATAATAGAAAGCATTAACATTGCGGTCAAACATCTCAATAAGAGTTAGCAAATATTTATGTAAAACATTTAAGTTTGTAAGTGAAAATTCTTGATGGAAGTTCATTGTAATTTATAATATAAATAAAACACAATTGATACTTCAATCCACAAATTTGGAATATCCAGTGACTGGTTTCATCGCTTTCATGACATCTTCGAGACTGGTATCTTTATCAAAGAGTTAAATGTATTTATACAAAACAGAGGTAAGGATAGATAATTCAAAGTTATATGTAAGTAAATTAAATAAAGTTATTTTTATCTTAAGGATCATTATCAACAAATTTTCTTTGGGTAAACTAATGAGTTGATATAATGCTATTTCAATGAGTTTAAGTATTTTATTTTATTTTTAGTGTCCCATTCTTCGTGAGTGTGGTTTTGTAAATAATGATTTGTGATAATACTGAAATAATGATTAATGTTTTGTAAAGATTAACCATAAAATAATATGATCAATACATAATGACATAACACACATTGATCGCGCCACTAGGCAGAAACTGTGGATGCTCGACTAACTGGTTCGCGGAAATTCGGTTATCTTTACTTTGTTTACCACCGAACCCTTATACAAATTAATGCAATCACCTACCTTGTACTGGGGTTCTGGCACCTTATTGTTAGGACTTCTCTCGCGGCAGGTAAGATCAGGTCCTGTGGTCAGGAAGGATTAGCACTGGTCGGTGGTTCTTTGATTATTATATGCGATTACACGACACTGTGGATTAAATGAATTATTGATGGAAAAAATAACTTCGCGATCGCGGTGAGAATATCAAAAGCACATGCACACACGATGACAGTTTGGTTGTTATTTTGTTATTTTTTGTTGTTTGCGTTTGAATAAAGTATTTTTATGTTGGGCCGAGACGAAAATGTGGTAACTACCCACAGTAAGATTCGCAAAATCTGAACCCGAGCCCAGTAGGCAGGAAATAAATGAAATAAGTTTATGTTAGTTTACCATCTTCGCAATAATCAAATAGAGGTGATTTATAGTATTTATACTTTATGTTAAAAATATCGGCAACGACAGAATATTTTTTGCCGAGTACATGGATTTAATTCAGGAAAATGTACGTATTTTGAAATTTGTGCAACTATCGTATATAGTTTTACCACTCATTCGCCTGAGAGATCGCATTCCGAAATAAATCCGCCTATTTTTATCTTTGTTTTTTCCAATTCCATACTTCGCTCCCATACATCAGGGTCGGTAAAAACTTAATCAACATTTAATGTTCAACTTTTAAAAACACCAAGTCTCGAACCGATAATAAATCGGCGTAGTTAAAAAACAATATTTATTTTATAATATAAGATTGACCCGAATAACACGGATTTTTTAACGAGTCGGGGCAAGTTCACAGGCATAGGTCAATCCTGCTTGTGTCACTATAAACTGTATCTCTGTCCCGTATAAATGTATGTAAAATGTTATTAATAAATGTTATTAATATCTCTCGAACGCAGTAAAATAAACTACCGACCAAAATTAAAGAAAATCAAATGCGCAAATTGCAAATCGTGGCTCTCAATGCCTTTAACCTAAACTTGGAAGATCCGAGTGAAAATTGTTTCCGAAAGCTTATTCTTCTTCTTCTCGGTTAAGATCGATTAATTTTGTATCAGCTAAAAGCTAAATCCTGAGACTTTGAGTTTCAACTGCTCTTCCCTCTCCTTGGTGGTCTTCCGGGCAGACGGCAAATGGCAAACGGCCGGGATTTCGTAGGCAATGGTATAGGGGATTTTGGAGCTGTCCTTTAATGGAATTATTGACGCAATCTATCCATAATCTATTTACTACGCACTGGGTATCGCGATTCCGTCTAACTTCTTGACTCTGGATTCTGACTCTTCGGGGATTCCCTGCGATTGCCTTTAGTACTTTTATCTCTGACGATCTGAGCATGAATTTGGTTTTTCTATTTGGTTTTTCTGCTTGATTTTTCGTATTTTTTATTTTCTTTCTATCTATCCTTGCCTTTATTGTATACACCATGATCGGTCTGACAAACGTTTTGTATACTCGAATTATGTTTCCAATAATCATGAGTTTATTGTACTATACGACATTTCTTAGGCATCCAGATGTTTACTAACTGAAATGGATATGTTTTCATCATCACTATGGCTGCATCATCTGCATGGCATGTGATGTTAATGACCTTATCTCCCTTAGTAGATTCTCTACATTTTTTATTCTTAAAAGCATTTTTTACAATATTTATTCTGCTTGTGTAAGAAAAGGCTTTTGACGTATATATTGTTGTGCTATATTTAGTTATAAAGGTGCTAAACTTGCTTTGTTTCTTTGTTGTTCTCAATATGTGTTACTTTTCAAATGTTTATATTATCTATGTATGTAATAGAGTTGTTGTAACTCAACGTATTATTCTTGTAAAATACTTTGTGTTATATGATTTATAAATAAAAACAATTAAAAATAATAAAAATTCATTAAAATATATATTTAAAAGGACGGCAGGAATTCGCCCAAAACAAACAAACCAGCCGAATGCCAGCAGAACAAAACGAATTTTTCTGTGTGATGCCGACTTCCAAAATAAGCAGAAAAAATATAAACTCACTGAATATTATCAGTAATGCAAAAATAAACTCGCCGCTTTTTAATTAAGGAAGGTGCGTGGATAAATAAATTTCGTGTATATTTAGATAAACATCCGGACTGAAAGCGTTAAATCCAGTTCTTGTTATATGATTTTGAATTTATTCTCATTAGTTTTGCATAATTAGATGATTCTCTTTGAACGATAAATTACAAAAAACTTCCGCCAAGAACCTTTACTAACAAACTCGAATAATTCAAATACGCACCTTATCTTACAAAAATATTAAATATAAATTCTATTTCAAAATCATAAATTTAAAGGGCGTGGTGTAAAATTAAACATAAGTAGTGTATTTCATTAAGAAGTAAATTTCTCTCGTTTCTTTGTGGCAAACTTTGCGCCGAGTTTATCATCCCCTGGGAATATTAGAGTTAGGTTCAGGACCCGAGGGTAGTTAGCAGGTATGTTCACATAGACTGTACGCACTCCAAATACTTACTAAGTAAGTGACGCATTGCGGAATCAAGTAGAAATAGCGTGATGGTAAATAATTTAATCAATTTATTTTGCAAAAAAGCAATCATATTTTTAATCACGGCTGTTCTAACTTACTTAAATAAATCAAAATGAATAAATTGATCAACGAATAAAGTAAGTATTTGAATTATGGATGGGATCCATGGATTTTTAATTTTCATTATTTACTAAATGAGTGGTATAACTCGGTAGTCAGATGGCAGAAGGGACCATCTGTATTTTTTTCTGTGTTTTTGTTTTCAAAAGTTTTAATAAATATTTCGGTAAATACACATAGAAGAAAAAAAAAAAAAAAACAGCATTATCTAGAATGGTAATTTGTTATTTCAAAATCACACTAAAATATTTTAGGTTGGGGATCGAAGTCTTGAAATTGAGTCTTATTTCAGCTCTCCTGAACGTTTTTGAAAATTGCAGATGGTCCCTTCTGCCATCTGACTACCGAACTGTTAACTGTCTCTTGTATGCAGATGATGCCGTGCTTCTTGCTAGCAGCAAAGAAGACCCGCAATTCTAGGTAACAAAAGTCTACGATGTAATCAAGAAAAGCGATTTGCTAATGAATGTTGATAAATCGAAAGTGATGGTTTTTGAAAAGGGTGAAAATGTAACTAAATGTGAGATCAGTGTGAGTGGAGATATTCTGAATCAGGTAGAAGAATTTGTGTATCTGGGAAGTATGTTTATTAGGCATGGAAAGACCGAGAAAAATATTTAAAGGAAGATGAGTGCCGGGAACTGGGTGAACGGTGTACTGTAATCTACTTTGGCAAACAAATGTTTATCGCAGGAGGCTAAACTAGCAGCGCACAATGGAGTTCTAGAGCCAACTCTCATGTATGGGGCAGCGAAGTATGGAATTGGAAAAATGATGATGAAAGTAGGTTAAACGCTGTCACACAAATGTCGAGATCCGTGAACTGTGTAAGGCTGAGACATGCATTATCGACAGAATCAAGAAAGGGGTGCTGCGTTGGTTTGGACATGTAGAGCGAACGGGCAACGAAAGAACGGCCGAAAGGATCTACGATGCGAATGTTAATGGATGCAGAAAACGAGGAAGGCCGAGAAAGACATGGCACGACCAAGTCCACCAAATACTTGAAGATGGACATTTCAAGAGTAGGAATAATCGGCGTGCGTGCATGAGAAGATGTATGAATGTGAAGGAACCGAGGTCTGTTTGCAAAGATAGAGTGGTATGGCGTTCTTTTCTCTCTGCCTACTTCTACGGGGAAAAGGGCGTAATGGTTTGTTGGTTTGTTTTTTAAGCATTTATATAATGCAATGTAATATTCGTGATTGAAGAATTTTAGTTTATTATTTTTTTTGCTAATATATTTCGCATGCTAATGAAATCGCACGCTAAAAATATGATATAAGTAATCAGACTAAAGCACCGTCAGGATTAGAATAAAAACATTCGATATGGTTTTAAATTAACTGACAGGCACAGGATTTGTTCTAATTTTTTTAAGTTTGCAAAAATAAAAATATTCAGAGATTACATACGTATAAAGCTAATTAATTTTTTTCACCCTGAACAAAAAAAGCATTTTATTTTCTAAGTATTTTTAACACATTTTGATTTAAAAATTAACGGAATTCGCGTGCACTTATATTTTTTTATTGCATTTCTAGAACGCCCATTTTCGTATGACCCTAAGTGCCGCGATTATGAACGCTATCTACATCTGTAAATATCGAGACGGTACATTTTACTTCTGTACTATCTCTATCTACCTTGGTAAGTTCTACCGACTTGTCATCTCAAAGTCATAAGATCAAATCCAACCAATGAATGACCCCGAAGACTTAAATTTAACTTAATATACGTACGTAAATATAAGTATTAATTCAATGCCCTATGCACCAATGGTTGCGGATAGGAAAATGAAAATGATGATGGTAGATATACTCAAATTTGTCAACTCGCCAATTCATTACTGGATAAATTTTTGAAATTTAATTGAATGAAGTGGTTCTTTATATTTTAGCCACATACTCATATAATTGCTGTTAAGGGCGGTTAGGTTTGAGAATAGAGCCGAGAAAGGGCCTCATTAACCCTCACAACAAGGCTTACGACAAAACTTTAGCGTCGTCAAAACCGCACCTTCAAAAGTTAAATGATTAAATTTGGTTCCTTTGTTGTTGCGCTTATGGAATTACAAATAATATTTATGGCAGGGATTTTATTTATTGTTATTTAATTTATTTTACTTCATGAAAATGATAAACTTTTACTGGCTTTTTTCAGGGAAATCAACAATATTAAAAACAAATTATTTATTTTTCAACAAAGGCGAAAAGCATTTTAAGGGAGGAAACAAAGGGCTTCTACCTTTTATAGGCTAGTTTTACTGATCGCTTTACATATTGTGTAACATTTACCATTTCTGTTTTGATTAAATCTCAAGGAGATTAAATCCAGCTGTCTAAAAAACACGGACGTATTCAAAATTACGTTTGTTTCCAAAAACTCTTTGTGTTTTAAATTTTTGCTGCATCGAACCAGCAATAAGCATTAAAAAATCTCCCTCCATTATTTGTTAATGGAACGATGGAACACATTTTATAAAACGTAGAATTATTCAAACGATTATTCTGAAAACCCAAAAGAGACATTTTATCAGAAAATTACCTAAGTAATCCCGATGTTTGTTCCTAATGGCAACCATCTGAATGCACATTATTATAATCTATGGATTACTTTTTATAATTGGATGGTGTTATGATAAAATGTGTCTAGCCACAAAATCGAAAAAATGAGTAAGTGTCAGAATCATGACTCAAAAGTGAAATATTGTTACTGTGAAAATTAGTTTGATGAGTTTAAATATACAAATTCTCTGTAGTACCTAGATGTGTTAACCAAAAACAAAGCAGTTTGTCTAAAAACAATGTAACACTGCTTTGAGATGCTTAAAGCACGGAGCGCACCATGATTTATACGTTGTTTTGTATTGAAACATTTTTTGATATTCATACGTTGTTTTGTATTCAAACTTTGTTTGGTATCCAAATGTTGTTTTGTATCCATAAGTTGTGGTGACGCGAGAGAGAGGTGCAAAAGTTATTTCCTCGATAGCTTAGAGGGCGCATGAACTGATCAAAGATGGTTCAAGAAGGTCAACCAACACACACGTTATTAAGGACGTTTTCTGCCACTTAATATACAATGAAAATCGGCTCACCTGTGTTGAAGTGTTCCCCTCCCTCCACCAGATATTGTTTGCGGGAATGATGCGGATGTTAGGTTTTTTCTTTATTCGGCTTTGTGTATCAATACTTTTGGATATTGGATGCGGTGATTAAAATAATTTTTATTTTATTTTCTTTTTTTATTTTCTTTTATTCAGGAAACATACAGTACAGTTAAAAAGTTTAATATTTTACACAATTAGACTTCATTCTAATGGACCAGTGAAGTTTCCACATTAAAAATCAATTATATGGAAGGTTAATTATGAAAGCATAAAAAAGAAAAATGAGAGTTGTTTGAAAATTAAAATTTAAGTGAAAAAAGATATTTTAAGGTTTGTAGTTTGTAGTGAGTATTAACAAATGGAAATAATATTAAAAATGAAGAAAATTTGTAAGAGTAATTAAAAATTAAGAATGGAAATAAAGAATGAAAAACATGCTCAGATGTAAAAATAAAATAAAATAGTAATAACAATTTTTTAAAAAAGGAAAAAAATAAACACATATTTATTTTAAGGGATTCAAAGAAACGATGAGAAGAATCTTTAAGTGAAATATAAGACGGTAAATTTAGGTCAATTAAAAAATAAATAATGCTGACAATTTAGCGGTAACTATACATGATAGCGGTAGGAACATTATTTTTTTGTTGTAAGTTCATCGTTCGGATCACAGAAGAAATTCATTTGGTTTTTCAGGAAAATACAGCTGTCAGTTTTATATTTGAATATGGAATTAGTGAATTGTTGCAATGCGGTAGGTACTTCCAGGCTGCTCAGGTTCCTACTTCTCAAGAAAAAGCCGACAGCCAAACACATAAATTCACGCGTAAAAAAGTATACCAAATATCATATATCAAATAAATATTATATTTGGTATACTTGTGCATCTAGGGATTAGCCACAAAAAATGTGTATCAAAAATACAAGTAATACAACATAGAGCCATCAGAAACATATACGGTATACCAATGGAAACGCATGTCAAAGACATTTACAAACATACAGACATTCTCCCATTTTTGGTCATACCGTATTATGAGATTGCAAAAACGGTGCTTCAAGGTGTAAATTAGACTCTCTCACTAATATTGGCTATACCTTTAATCGTGACGTCCACCAGTATAATACGCGGCAGATTCAAAATATTTACGTACCTGGATCACGCACGATAAGGTATAGTCTAAGGTCTTTGCTATACCTTGCTTGTAGTGAGTAAAACAAGCTACCGGAGTCTTATAGAACGCCAAAAATGACTATATTCATTAAAAAAATACTATTTGAGGAAGTACGTGGAATGTGAAATTTAGTTTTTAGTTTTTCTTTTTCCTCAGATATTTCTTTCTTACTATATGTAAATATTAAATTTTATCATGAATTGTTTTAATTTCTTTGTATTATGTACTTGCTTGGTATCTTATTTCAGTTTTATGTACGTATTATTACTTTTTACCATAGAATAGTCCAGAAACCGCGTACGCACATCAAACAGAAGGCAATTTAACTACTCATAAATGAGTAGGTTTACGTTTCGATCCATTAGTTTCTTTGTAGACGTCGCTCAGTACGCAACTCCTGATTTGAACTCAACTATGCCGTGTTGTGTTCTTTTAAAAGGTAGAAATACTGCTAGGATCTTAAAAAAACAGGATGGCATCACATTTCACGTGTAATAAACAAACGAATGTTTGAGTAGCAAATGCATTACTTAAAAATTGAATTATTTTTCCATCTGTCAGATTGTCGAAGAAACAAAATGGAAATTTCGTTTGTGTTGCCAGGGTAGTAATTTTTTTTTACCTTACTTTGCTCATCTAATGAGAGAACTAATGAAAATTAGACCTCGGATTAAACAGTGCCGTGGGTGACATTTGAACGACATTATCTTTAAAACATCAAATATTATTTAACATGGTATAAAAATATCCGTTTTATGTCAAATAAACCTTGTTTTATATTTTAAGTTTAAAGTCCAGTAACTCAAAAACTCTTATTAAATGACCCTTTATTTATCTACTCTGTTGTGTCACTCAATGTTTCCGCGTGCACAATAAAATTTTAGAGAAATTAACAGATTGCTTTTTTTAAACCTTACATTTGTGTTGTTATTATATTTTTTCCCATCAAGCAACATTACCCGGCGACTTCACGAATGCGCGCGGTGAAAGTGAGGCATAGTGGGGGAATAATTGGACACAGTCCGATGTATTCAAATATGATTCTACGCTCCTTCTGGACTATTCTTAATTATATGCTTGTTACTATATTATTATTATTAACATACCTTTATGTAAATATTATTCTGTCCCAAAATGGGTTTGTTGTACTCCCGGGAGTACAAAAAAAAAATGCATGATTTAATAAAAAAATGAAAAAAGGTGTTTGACATTCAAATGTAGTTTTGAATTCAAGTCCATTTTTATTCAACGGCTGATTTATATTCAAACGTTGTTTTGTAGTTAAAATAACACAATATGCATTTGGGGGGTTAAATCAATATTCATTCTATTTTTTCAGCATTCGTTTGAATTTATTACACGCTATTAAGTTCTTCCAACCCAAAAACAAAACTTCCCCTTTTAATTATGATACATTAAATAACGGAGGTAAAATGGAGGAGCGTATTTCCATAATAATTAGTAATTTACTTTACTCGATCAATCAAATGCTAATGAATATTTTAACCTCACATTTAAATCAGACATGGGCAACATTTTTCTAGTCTAGGCCAGATTACCAATTTTCCACCGAGTTGCGGGCCAGAATATCAAAATAAACATTCACACATCAAACAAAACTTGTATAAATTCTTGTAGTCAGCAAACACTGCGTAAACATAAAAAATCGTAATTAAAGCATCATTGAGGCTGTATTTATAAATTTTCTTAGACATTGAGTTTGACGCTTCAGACGATTACTTATTCGGAATTTTTTTTACCATTCTTAATGATATTTGTTTTCCAATGATTGTTATTTATTTTTTCCAAGTATTAGTTTTAGTTTTTTCCACTAAATATAATGAGAAAGTATAATAAAGTATACATACAAATAGTTACAAGATACGATACAAATAAAATAGTTACTAGATACTCCACCCTGATGCTGCAAAAAAAAATAAAAAAATAAATACAACCTTCGGTCAAAGAGGATTTTGCCTACTACTCGGTTACTTCCATTATCCATAAGGAAAATAAGTAAGTTCTCAAAAAGTAAAATGGCTATTAAGAAATGGATAGAGGAGGTGGGTTGCGCACGGATCGATGAGTGGATCAAGCCAAATATGTAAAATGTATGCAGTTTATGAATTTTATTAATTAGTCTACATAAATTGGTTATGTTTTTTATGAATATTTTTATTTTTTATTTTGTTTATTACGTTATTTATAATTAGGTTAATTAATTATATTACGTCTTTTTTAATGTTCGTATTTTGTTATTTTTTAAACTTTGTTAAATATATTTCATAAATTTGTTAAATATTATTATCTTAGGCAGGTTTCACATTTTTGTAAAATGTTTCCCTCGGCGCGGAACACCCCAATGAGGGAACATTATTCTGTATAAAAAAGAATACAAACAATGTAAAAGTATAAATAAATAAATATATTAATTTAAAAAAAAAATACAAATGTAAACAAAAAGTTTGTAAATAAATAACCAGTCAACCTTATCTTTTTTGTGTAATTTAATCATGGGTGACTCTATGTTTCTATAACATAAATAAATGTCATTGGATCTATCTTTCTAATAATGATTTTATTATATTATATATTCTTATAATAAAGTAAAATATTACTTATTCGGAAATTTTTTCACCGTTCTTGATCCTATTTGTTTTCCAATGATTGTTATTTATTTTTCAAGTATTTGTTTCAGTTTTTTCCACTAATAATAATGAGAAAGTAAAGTGTTTTTTTTATTTATTTGTTGATTTTGTTATTGTGCTCGGTTTTTTTTTGTATGTGTTGTATTTATTTGTGTTTTTTGGATTTTTGCATTTTTTTCGTATTTATTTGTTAATTTTCTATCAAATTAAACCGATTTTTTAAATTAAAAATAATATTTTATGCATCGTAAAAAATTCATTTTCAATTTTCGTTCTTATGCATTTAAAAAAAAAATTACCGTACAATAAAATGCTATAATTTTTACTGCGCGTAAAAAACATTTTTATATCCAATTTCCCGTAGCTCTAAGTATCCTTATAAACATAATTTTTGTGTACGGCCCTAACTTAAAAATTCCATCTTTGATTAGTAAATAAATTCCTATACCTGTCTCCTGTTCTCTTGCCAACTTTAATCCTGTCCTTTTCGGACCTGTATAAAGTTCCAAAAACTATTTAATTTATTATTTTGTCACTTGGGGTCAGTGCCCGCTTGAAATTCAACTTACATACACGTTAATTGCCAAATTTTCGGTTTACCGCATCGCGTAAAAATAAAAATACAATTAATAATAAACTAAAACTAAATTTAATGATAAAAAAGAGACCATCAGTGTATAGTTTTGCTGCTGTTTAAAAGAGGAACGAAAATTTACAAAAGGTCAGTCTCAACTCCTTTCCTATTTAATCCAATTTTGCGCCGATACAAAACAACATATATATACTTACTATCGAGAACCAGCTTACGCATCGCCAATCTTGTTACTATTAAATACGACAGTGTTTTTTAAGATTATAATAAAGGATAATAAATTGTGAACCCATAAAATTGAGAATATTCCAGAAACTGCGTACGCACATCAAACAGAAGGCTACTAAACTTCTCATAGATGAGTAGAATTACGTTTTGACCCATTAGTTTCTTTGTAGACGTCGCTCAGTACGCAACTCCTGATTCGCATTTAACCATGCCGTGTTGTGTCCTTTTGAAGTGTAGAAATACTGCTAGGGTCTTAAAGAAAGAGGATGCAATCACATTTCATGTGTAATTATCAAATGAATGTTTTTGTCACAAATGCATTACATAAAAATTGAATCATTTTTCCATCTGTCAGATTGTCGAAGAAACAAAATGGAAATTTTGTTAGTGTTGCCAGGGCAGTAAATTTTTTTACCCTACTTTGCTCATATAATAACAGATATAATGAAAATTGAACCTCGGATTAAACAACGCCATGGTGGACATTTGGCCAACATTATCTTTAAAACATAAAATATTATTTAACATGATATAAAAATATCAGTTTGAATTTGTGTACCTGGGAAGCATGTTTTCAAGAGATGGAAGAGTAGAAAAAGATGTTGAAAGAAGAGTGAATGCGGGCAACAAAATGAACGGAGCACTAAGCACAGTAATTTCTAATAAAAATATGTCAATCGAAGCTAAACTGGCAGTGCACAACGGAGTTTTAGTCCCAACACTTATGTTTGGAAGTGAAACATGGAACTGGCAGAGGAAGGATGAAAGCCGAGTGAACGCGGTTGAAATGCGATCTCTTAGACGAATGTGTGGGAAATCAATGTATGACAGGGTTACGAATGATGAAATCAGGCGAGAGTGTAAATCTGAGACAAGTATAATTGATAAGATTAAGAAAGGGTCTCTGAGATGGTTTGGTCACGTAGAACGAATGGACGACGAGAGAATGGTAAAACAAGTATATATGGCAAAAATGAACGGCAACGTTAGATGAGGACGACCAAGGAAGACGTGGCATGATCAGATAAACCAAAATCTTAAGTCTGGTCATGTCAAAAGCAGACAGAACCGAAGGGCATGTATGACAAGATGTATGAATGTGGAAGAGGCTAGGAGTGTATGCCAGGATAGACGTGTGTGGCGGTCCATTCTCTCTGCCTACCCCTACGGGGAAATGGCGTGATGGTAGTAGTAGTAGTAGTAGTAATGTCAAATAAAATTTGTTTTATATTTTAAGTTCATTAATTCAATTACTCTTGTTAAATGACCCTTTACTTATCTACTCTGTTGAGTCAACCAATGTTTCCGAGTGCACAATAAAATTTTAGAAAAATTAACAAATTGTTTTTTTTTTTACCTTACATTTGTGTTATGGGTATATTCTTCGCGATCTGGCAATATTACTCGGTGACTTCAAGTATGCGCGCGGCGAAAGTGTGTCTAAGTGGGGGAATTATTGGACACAGTCCGATGTATTCAAATATGATTCTACGCTCCTTCTGGACTATTCTTAATTCTATGTGTGAACCATTATCATAAAAAATCACCTCCGCTGATAAAACGGCTTATATAGGTATTTTGAAAATTAAATTGTAATAAATCACACACATATTCGATGTTTTGAGTTTATGATTGAGTTTTAGTATGATCAAAACTTCCGTAGGCTCGGCCGGATCAAAACGTCCCACGGGCCAGATCCGGCTTGCGGACCAGAAGTTGCCGGCATGTGATTTAAATCATTCCACATAGAGTATTTTTAAAGCATTTGGCTTTCGAAACAACAAAAAATAGTGTATTCTGAATAAATCATAACGGTCATTATTTCCATTTTCGCACCCAGTGGGATAAAGCACCACACTCGTACATCAACTGCAGCATACCTGAATCATGATTGTTACTTGGAAGGTAAGGTGATCAGTCTAACGCTGCGGGTATAAGTCCAGGGATACTAAAAAAATGAAATTAAATTCAATCTTCAATACCAATATTCCACAATTACTCTGTAAGGAATCGAACATAAGACCTCAAACGTGCTAGGAGAACGCACCAACCGCTGTGTAACATAATTGTTCTAACTTATGAAACAGTTAATTTTAACTTTGGCGTGTCTCCGTCATCTTGTTTTTTTGATAAATGGTTTCTTATGGGAAACTACGACATTCCAAAAAACCATGAAAGTTTTTAGTATGTTCAAATGCTTGCAAACTGGCTGGATTTTCTCCCTAGAGAGCTGTTCATATTCTAATTAAAAATTTTGCAACAGAGAGGGAAAACCTTTTTGAGAAGGGAATATGGGAGTCTACGCATTAACAGGGCTGATGATCTGTCAATTTTAACCATAAAAGTGCCCAGTTTTATCTGCCGTCTTTGTACGCACGGTATTTAAATATGATAAATCATTTTGAACGAACACTTTTTCTGGGTGCGGAAACGGAACTACGAAACATTGATTTTGTCGATTTTACTTAAGAATAGTCAGGCCGACATGCACTTGTCTGTCACTTGTCACGCACAGTATCGGTTAGGAATTTGCAAGAAAGAGAAAAAAAACAATATTCATATATCTGTTTATCAAATCTGTCTCGCACCGCATATCTATATACCGCGATGTAATTTTTTTATGAACGTGTGATTTTAAAAAATTAATTTGTTGTTACTAAACAACTTTTTCTTCTTTTTTTCACATCCGCTCCTAAGTGGAGCATGTGGACATCACCAGTAGCCTCCGGGAGACACTATTGCCAGCCAGCATTTTCGCCTCCCCCCGGCTCAATCCAGCGCCCCTCAGTTTCGCCGAATAGAGTCGAAAAATGGTAATAGACGGCCTTCCAGTAGCTCAATTTACTTTAATTTTCAAGGAATTGACTTTTTTTTAACTATAAGAAATACAATTAGTCTAAAAAAACTTAACAAGAAAAATATATTACGCAATAAGTCAATCAGTTTGGAAATATGGAATAATTGGATGGGGATGTGCAAACGACACATTGGTCAAACAAATAATATTTGCACAAAAAGCTTTCAGAGCAATCAAAACTAGCTCCCTCGGTATAGTCGTAAATCTTAATGTAACATCAGTTCAACAACTTTATGTAAAAGCTCTGTTACTGTACGCACACAAACATTATTCTCTACCTTCCATAACTCTTTCCACAAATACAATAGTTACTAGATACTCCACCCTGATGCTGCAAAAACAATTAAAAATTAATACAATTTTCGGTCAAAGAGGATTGGCCTACTACTCGGTTAAAGTGTACAATCTACTTACATTATCCATAAGGACAATTTGTAAGTACTCACAAAATACAATTTCTATTAAGAAATAAATAGTGGAGGTGGGTTGCGCACGGATCGATGAGTGGATCAAGCCAAATAGGTAAAAAATTGTGTATTGTTTATGAAATTTGGTCTACAGGTACAAATGACACAATTTTTTAGTAAAACTGTGTAACTAAAATTGACCTAATTCCCCCATAAAATTCACTGCGGTAATCTAACTCTTGTCTTAAATTACAAGTGTCATATTGGCCAAAGTGGGGGAGTATATTACAACCAATGACAAATTAAAGGCTGTTATATTATTATTTGCAAGTTGATATCTATACTCTGGGAACCAAATCGGTTACAGTTATTAAGCGTTTTGGCTATCTTCCAAGAACACTACCTACAGGCAGTTTCCTACTTCCGTATACCGTTTAGCATCAAATCAAACTTGGGTTCGCGAAATATTTATTTATTTATATATACGCCCAATGGGCATTTTTAAGGACATATTTTTACATAGAAAATTATTATAAAGGAAAGAAGAAAGACACAATGATTTATAGTAGACTTGGTGGGAGTGGAAGCGGGAGAGAGGTGTTTTTAATTAAATTTGATTCAGTGATCGTTTGAAAGAAGACAACTTGCTATCGAAGAAATCAAGACTGGTATGTTTGTTGGCAGACCTAAGAATTTTTGGCATAGGGGAATGAAAACCATAGTTAGTTTTCTGGTTATCGGTATGAAACAGCAAGTTTTTTCTGAGGTTTCTAGTTGGGATATTTAATTTTATTGAGCTTAGTAGTTTAGGCACATCAGAGAGTGAGTTGAGCATTTTTAATAGGACTTTAAATATCACGTTTAAATTATAATTTTCATGATCCGCATAGACCAACTAGACTTGACTGTTTATTATACAGTTATCTCATTTATTTATTGAATTGGCGTATATTTTGTAGAACTCAATATTTTGATTTTATTAAGTGTTAAAATAAGTTGTGTCTGGTTTTTCCAAGTTGAAAAATGACCACCAAAAGTAAAAAAATGGTAAAGATTAAATATTTATTAATTTTATTTATTCATACAAATACATATACATTACAAAAAAATAATAATAACGTATCCCAGTTGGGATTCAACAAAATATAAAATGTAGCATGTAGGATATTAAATAATAGCAAAAAAAAATAAAATTACATAAACATAAATTTCAATATATATCTGGACATCACCCTTAAAAGTATAAAAATTTATTCAATATCTCGCAGTAGTCTCCTGCAATCGTTTAAAAGAAAATGTTTTGTTCTACAAGGTATTGTATTTGCTTTTAAAATGGAATGTCAAATAGACGAAATTGAGCATTTTCGAAACCTCTTTCTGTTCACATTCAATTGAGGGAAGGAAATAAAGCTATCAAAGCTGGTAGCGATGTTTGTGCAGCGTACGGTGATGATGCTATAACTTATTGACTAATTTGTTGTAAAATAATGAAGAAGACTACATTATTGACTTACATGATTTTTATTTTTCTTGTGTTCTTTTGTTCTCTTCATTAAAAAAAAGAAACACAACTTATGTTAACATCCGATAATATTAAAAACAAACACTGATTTTGTCAACGTATTTATTCATTTAAAAAAATAATAATAAAACAATAATCGGACAATTGTTTTGCCTTGTGAGAGAATTATCAAACGAACAGGGTTCTTGGCCTCATAAAGTTAGGATTACGTTTTTTTGTAATGTGTATCTTTATATAAATAAATACAATAAAATTTAAAAATTTGAAGATGTAGTGGACTGGAGGTCCTTATATACAGGTGAACAAGTCTAGGTAGTAAAGTAAAATAAATTATTAGACTCAAATCTGTGGTTGATTTCAATATTAAAATCACATTTATTTACTAATATTTTTTAGAACAAAAACACTAATGGGCGAATGAAAAAAAAAACTTTATGATTAGTTATATATAAGGCATACAAATTGTGAATTATTTCAATGAAGCAGAAAATAAATAAATTACAAATATGAAGAAAAAACTAAAAGATATGAACAAATACAAGAATATCAAAACAATATCACTAACATTCGTAACCATAGTGAAAATTCGCCAGTTAAACTTTTAAAATAAATTGTTCAAAAATATGTCCTTGCAAAAACACAACATGTTTGGACTTAATAGTTAGGATGTATTTTGTACAATGTATTTTGTCTTCACATGCTGAGGATTTATTCAAATTATTGAATCAAACAATACGTATGCATGTAGAGGAAGCGGGATCTGTTTGCAAAGTTAGAGTGATGTGGCATTCTATCCTCTCTGCCTACTCTTACGGGGAAACGGCGTGATGGTTTGTTTGTTTGTTTGTTTGTTTGTTTGTTTGATTGTTTGTTTTGTTAATTTAAAATTGTAAAAAAAGTGATGTTTCCCTACAGTACAGGATTTATGAAGCCCCTAGTATCTCAACACACATTACTGTTTGGTTGAGATGGGCTGGACAAGTATAAAGAATGCCTGATGCTCGAGTGCCCAAGAGTATCACGACTGGACATCCTGGAGTAAAAGAAGAATTGGAAGACATAGGCTGTGGTAGAAGAGTGATGTAAAAAAGATCAGAACAGCTTCTACAAGTTGCAAATTGGAAAATAGCTGCTGAGGACAGGCGGAGTTGGTGGCAAAAGTTGAAAGAGGCCAAGGCTCAATTTGGGCTGTAGCGTCATCGAAGAAGAACAAGAAGTGATTTTAATTTTAAAAAGTAACACAACACCCATAACTTAAGTTTGATGATTTAAATTGAGTCCCCTAAACTGGATGTGTTACTTATTAATATTATATTAATTACGGGTTATGGCTGAAGTCTGGTAAAACGAACGAAAAATTAAAAAACCATACGATTATGCCATTTTAAAACAAATGTTTTTTTTTATCGCGCAATGATAAAAAAATTAAAAACATAAATTAGATAAAAACAATATTTTTAAAGGTATTTCTGTTCAAAAATATACTGAAAAGTTTTATGTTACTCAAATATAATTACCTTTAGACCGGCAGATTACGCCATTTCAAACTAAGACTAAACTTAGGTATCTGGGATCTCAATAAAGACTAAGTATTGAAATAAAATTTGTTAGAATAACTAACTAACTAACTAGTTAGAATGATTGTAATTATTGTAGACAAGATAATAAATTGAACATGTAAGTGACTGAAGCCAAAATTTATTTTTTTGATTTCGAAAAGAAATGCAAGCATTTTAAATCACATACATTTTTGTGACATTTTTCTTCATTTCCACTTAAAATTATGCCTTTGGTAATACTTAAAAAAAAAGGAAATACTTTAGTTGAAACCTTTTTTTATCGAATCATATAAAAATAATTCTGGTTGTAATATTCAATTTAACACAATATCTTATTGACTTTTTTATGACCTTCAGATCAGCTCTTACCGAAAACGATAAGGGCAGGTCTGAAGGTCATAAAAAAGTCAATAAGATATTGTTTTTTTTTGTATTACCAAAGGCATAATTTAAAGTAGAAATTAAGGAAAATGTATGTGATTTAAAATGCTAATATTTCTTTTCAAAATCAAAAAAATTAAATTTGCCGTCGGCTACTTTTCTGTTCAATTTATTATATTTAAATTATTACAATAAATTTTAGTTCAATACTTATACCCGTATGCAGAGACAAACCTTAAGGTGAGGGAAGTACATTCTATTGTCTTCACCTTCGGGTTATTCTTTGCATTTGAAATTAGAATGTACTTTCTTCACCTAAAGTTTTGTCTCTGCATACGGGCATTAGTCTTTATTAAGATCCTAGATACCTAAGTTTAGTCTAAATTTGAAATGGCGTAATCTGCCGGCTCAAAAGTAATTATATTTTAGCTACATAAAACTTTTAAATATATTTTTTAACAGAAATACCTTTAAAAAATATTGTTTTTATATAATTTATGTTTTTTATTTTTATTATTGCGCGTTTAAAAAAAACAATCGTTTTAAAATGGCAAAATCGTATAATTTCATAATTTTGCGTTCGTTTTACCAGATTACAGTCTTAATTGTCTGATTCTAAAAGTTTGAGAATAGCTTGTTTGAGCAGAGATCCCTAAAATAATAGACAATGATAAGTTCTGTATAGTTACAATATGTAATCAGAGTGAAATGCTACGAAGAATAATAAAGTGCTTTAGTGGTACATTTCGTAAAATTAACAAGGTGCAATAAAATTATTAAACATGAAATGCACAAACATTAACAGATGAAAGAATTGAAGGAATATAGATGTTCAAATATAGGCAAAATGGTGAAGGTTACACAGTGTGTAAAGTGGCCACTTAAACCAGCCATTGACAGGTCATAAGCCCTGTATATGCCTAGACTTCCATATTACCTTCTCTTAAATGTTCTTTATCTCTGTTGTAATATGAAATGCACTGTTAACTGGTGCATATAATTGTTCTCTTTTAACCTCTGTATTATTTATATTACGAAATATACATACTTCGGCGCAACTATACGCCGAATTTATGAATAAGGCCCTTACTGTCATTTAATTTTTATTATTTATTTTAAATATTAATTTAAAGATATAATTTTTTTTTGTGTGTAAAAAAAATAAATTATATCCTATATTTGTTTTTTAATTTTTCTTTTTTATTGTATACACCTGCTGTTTTTCATCTTTTATACATATTTTTATACCTATAGTCCTTAAAATATAGCTTGATTAGAATGACATTTGTCAGAAAGTGACGACATAACTTTGTAGTAACGTCAAAGGAGTTATTTATATTGACACATGAAAAATCATTCATATCTGGCGTGTTAATCTATTTTTTTAATACAATGCTTGACACATAAATCAACATTAATATATAGAATCAGCTTAAAAAAAAACAAACAAATTTAATTATTAACGACGTTCTTACAAGGTTACATCATTTTTAAAAAACGTTAGAGATGGGACAAATTGATAAATTTATATATTATTATATTGACAAATTGTAAATTGATTGAATAAAAAAATAATTTATGAAAAAGTATAAATGTCTTATTTTTTGGTGAATAATTGTGTTATACACACTATAAAAGGATTGTTTTTGCGTTTTTTATACCAATTTTCGGAAACAGAGTTTTATACAATATTAATATATTATTCATATAATAGTAATATCCCATCACTAGTGAGATTAGTTTGACAGCTGTTATTCTAATCAAGCTATATTTTAAGGACTATCAGGATTAATTTTACATTAAATCCATATTTTCATATGTTTTTTATTACCTAAAGATTTACTTTGGATTTTTAATTAAAAATTATAAAATTTTATTGTTTCTTATTTTTTAAATTATTACTATTGTTGCGGCCAGCAGTTCAATTAAAGCGATGATTTTACCTGTCAGGAGAGGATAAATTTAATCGACTCATACACATTTATTGCATTCGTTAATTAATGTGTAGTTGAATGTTGTGCCGATAGATGGCGGGATCGTTATTCGCTCGGTCTGCAATGTCGCATGATTCGCGGCCGACAAAATTCCTGGTGGTTGTATTTCGAAAACGTGCGAACACAGTTTTTTCGCTGGTGCTCTGACTTGTGTTTTTCAAGACCCATTTCTTCTTCTTGAAGATCTGCATCGCTGCATTGTGCTAATCCAACCCAAATGATAAAAATCACCCGAGTGAAGTTCTTACCAAAATAAAGATCATCGTGGACGGCTTAGGACATTCTAAGGTCAGTTCTTTAAATATTTTTCTGACGAAATATGATTTTCGTGTTGAACTGCTGGCACAGTGATCGGCAAACTTATTAGTCAAAAGAGCCCAAGATCAGCAGTTAAACAATTAAGATTTCCTTTGAGAACCAAGTTCCTTAATGTTTCTAACTGTTTCTTCTGTAATGGCAACGTACCTTAATTATAAAGTGCAGAAAATGTGCGTATTTGCTCTTCATTTTGACTAGAGATTATTTAAATAGGCGAAGATAAAAAGTCATGACAATATTGATCATTAAAACTTTTCTTCTGAAAATGTCTGCACACAAAGTGGTTTTTGTTGATTGATGCAATGGTAAAAATGTATCTCATGATTCATTTTTGACTTCAAAATATTAACAAAAAAACATTTTGCCCCATCTGCATCATTGAATCAATTTTATCGAGCTTAAAATGATGTTTTTCCATGCATTTTATGACAGCATTTGCAATATTCTCGCCACTTTCAGTAACTTTCAGTAACAATAATCCTTAAAGTTCTTCTTAAGAACCGGTGGACAAATTAAATCGAATGAAGATGAAATTTGCGTTGTGTGAGCTGCGGTCAAGTGGCTAAAGAGCCGTATGTGGCTCGCGAGCCGCAAATTGCCGACCTCTGTGCTGGCAGATAAACAACTAAACTCATCGCTTTTAAAAGTGTAAAAAGGTTATGAAGTTACTATACACTTAACGGAGCTTATTAAACTATGTTTGTTCTGACTTGTATTAATTTTGGAAATACCCCTTGGGCGAATTGTAAAATTAAATAAATAATTTTAAAATGTTAATAAAAAATGTTTGTTTAAAAGCGATAAATACATTTTATTAAGTTTGACCTGAACATGGAAAACATTGCGCGTTCTTGAGGGGAGAGTCAGGAATATCCAAGTTAAAATTATATTAAGACAAAAAAAAATGCCTTTATGATTGTTATAGGAGTGTTTATAAAACTGTGTCATACATTTTATCAATTCACACATTAAATCGATTCATACATTAAATCGATTCATACATTTTATCAATTCACACATTAAATCGATTCATACATTAAATCGATTCATACATTTTATCAATTCACACATTAAATCGATTCATACATTAAATCGATTCATACATTTTATCAATTCACACATTAAATCGATTCATACATTAAATCGATTCATACATTTTATCAATTCACACATTAAATCGATTCATACATTAAATCGATTCATTCATTTTATCAATTCATACATTTTATCAATTCATACATTTTATCAATTCATACATTTTATCAATTCATACATTTTATCAATTCATGCATTTTATCAATTCATACATTTTATCAATTCATACATTTTATCAATTCATGCATTTTATCAATTCATACATTTTATCAATTCATACATTTTATCGATTCATACATTTTATCAATTCATACATTTTATCAATTCATACATTTTATCAATTCATACATTTTATCAATTCATGAATCCCCATCATAGAACAGGCTGTGCCATGTTAGATGGAGACTCATAAACAGAGAACACTCTGTTTTCATTTAACATTAATTGGTTTTATATAGATTCCCTGTTATTAAGTATGTATATTATTTTTTTGCAATAAATTTATAAATAAAAGTAAAAATAAATAAATACATTTTATGAATTCATACATTTTATCTTTAAAAACTGTTGGGAAAGGATGGACACGCTGAATTGCACTTAAAAATTTTTCGCTACGCGTTAGTGAGGCGGTACAGGGGGGGAGTTGAAAGTGCATGTAAAATGTAAAGAACAAAATACACATTTTTGTGATCATGGCTGGAAAAAAGCCATTAAATAGCAAAAAGCACACTTGCGAACTGACCAATACAAAAATAAAAAAAAACTGTAGAGCGATAAATTATAATGTTTGTTGTTTGTGCGGGGGGAAAACAAAGACGAATGTGAATTATTATTGAAAGAATTCTGCAAATTTAAAAAAAAATAATTTTGATAAATTCTTAATATTACAGGGGAGGATTGTGTAAAAAATGAAATAAATATGATTATGACCAAAAAATATATTTAAATAATAATACTCCCCTTAGGCCCGAAAGAGTAAACGTAACATTACAATATAGATGAAGAATGTTTCTCTTCTTCAAAATGGTGTAATTTAAATTATTATGAAAATAAAACTTTGTTATCAGTGTAACACAATTTTATTATTTTACAAGAACACAACTATAGTTTCGGGAGAGCACTCCTCCCATCGACGGGTGATATAAAACTAATATAATAAACACAGAATATTGTTCACAATGTCATCGAATCTAAACTTTGTCTGTGCTCTATATAAATTTGTTAACAATTATAATATATTAAAATGTAATTGCCTAGCTTGGAACGGGGTATGTACCCTTGTTAGCTGGGCAAAGTGAATATGGAATTGTACTTTGATAAAGAGTGTGAATACATAAATAAATAAATAAATAATTATAATCATCATAGTTTATTAACAGAATAACAATTACTTTATCTACAACATACAAACTTAGGTAATAGATTTCTCTGGATCATGTTTAGTCTGCCTAACTAGATACAACCTGATTTAAGGCAGACATTTTTATGCAAAAATAAACAATAGCATTACTACCTACTATTTAATTTACTTTACAGTTAAACAATATTAATTTTTACTATTTATTATTTAAGAATGTTATTTGAGTAAATTTTCCGATTTTTCTCGACCTAAACCCAGTAACTATTTTTTTTACAAATTTAAAAAATTTAATCCGGGTCGTGGTTTTACAATGTTCGGGTAACATATTAAATATTTTGGGGCCCAGAAACCTAAAATTTCTTTTCCCGAATTTAGAGTTTGTGATAGACCCCATGGCCCATCCTCTAGTTTGATTTCTGGTAGTGTGAGAGTGTTCCTTTTGGGATTTGGTAGAATAATTTTCTTTCACAAACTTAATTATTCTAAAGATATATAATTGCCTTATATCTAAGATCACAAATTCCTCAAATATTATTAATATTTATTAGATTATTTTAACTATTGATTTTTGAGCAGATTCGAGAGGTTTCAATATTGATTTATTAGTGCCTCCCCATCCTATTATGCTATAAGTTATAATTGAGTTTTATAAAATAAAATATAATTGTTTGAGTTTAATTAGGGATAAGATATTACGTATCGACTTGAAGATATGGGAAAGTTTTCTAATTATTGTGTTATGTGATCTATGTGTATACATGAGTATAGTTGGATAATTTATGTAGCGCCATTTTTGTGAAAATCACCTTAAAGACGTTGTAAAATAAATAGTATCCCAGCACGTCTTGCAGCTATAGAGCGCAAGGACGATTGGATTCTCCGGACGGCCTCCATGGTGTAGTGATCAAGACGCTTGACTCACACATGGAAGGTTCCGGGTTCGATTCCCGGTGAGAACACAAAAATTAAAAATGTGATTTTTCTCAAGCCTGGGTGTTCCGTGATGCAATTCACCACAGTAATTGGGCCTCCTGGCCTGTCGTGGTGCATAAATAAATGAAAAAAAACGAAATTCTAGTTCCTCCTCTCTAATTATGATATATTTCAATTAAAACATATAGAAGCTAGGGTTAAGCTCGTCTTGCAGCTACAGAGCGCATGGACGGTAAGTAATCTAGCCCCCATTTACATTTTTCTTTTATTTGACAATGAAGTGAAGTGTTTGAATGATATTTAAATAAAAACATTAAAAAAATCATTTTTGAAAAAAAGAGTTAGATTATAACAAGTCTTGCAGCTACTGAGCGCATGGACTGTTGAAATTTTAGACCCCAATTAAAATAATGGTTGATAACATTTACATATTGAAACAAGATTACCGATCGTCCTGCAGCTACAAAGCGCATGGACGAGTGGAATTCTAGCAACTTAAAATTACATCAATAATTTACAAAACATAAAAAGAGTAGATAATTTGTTGAGTTTTAGTGCAAAAAAGTAAACAATAAATAAATAAAGCATTGATCCAACATTGTGGTTATCGAAATAAAGAAAGATATCCGAAGGTTAGCTATTGTAGATGGCAGGTATCCTAGCCGGACATGTGGCCAACAGGCTGCTCGTTTATTCCCGGAACTGCTGTAACCGAGGGATGGTGAGTATTGTTCCAATGACTTAGTGTCCATTTTGGTCTGAATTGTTTCGTTCTATGATAGGTACGCAACTCATTTTTTTACGTAAATATTAAACTAATGCTTTTGTGAGAGTGGTGTCAGGATTGATTTATCATTTTGAATTTTATTAGGACGTACGTATTTTTTTTTTCTTTTTTTTTTCTTTTTTTTTTCTTTTGACGCCTATGGGGCTTTTACATTATACATACTATATAAAAAGAAAAAGTTACACATTAAACATAATTTACATTTTTTTAAATATAAAACTTTTTTAAAATTAATTTAAAAAAATATTTTTAAAATTTAAAAATAAAGTTACATAGTTAACATAATACACTATTAAGACATAATACATACATTATATTATGTTTATAATATAAGGCATAGTAGGATTCAAATAAAACATAATAATTATTTTTTTATTTTTTTACACCGGTAATCTAAACTTTAAAGTGAAGTTATCCAAAATGTTGAAAACTGAAAAGGGTTTTATAAACTAAAAATATAAAACATAACACGGGCTAACTTTTAAGCATACATAAATACGATCGAAGATTTATTGACTAGACTCCGTCGCGTCGGTCGCCTGTAGTACTTTGGTCTTGAATATGCTTTATAATATTTAATATATAATGTATCTTTTTCACAGTAGTAACCGCTCGATTGTGGAATAATCTACCCACTTATGTTAGAGACGCCCCTTCTTTATTTACATTTAAGTCAAGATTGAAATGTCACTATCTAAATATTTAAATTGTTCCTTTAGCCTTCTTCTTCCCATCCCCTCTCCTTTTTTCTTAGTATAGTGTTAATTTTTTTATATAGTTTTATTTTGTTAATCTTGGTTCTTAATTTTTGTATAAAATTGTAAGATTCAATATGTCCATGTATTTATAATTTTCTCTAACTGAACGGTTTGGGTAGGTAGGAAGAAATTGCCTTAAGTATATATATGTATGCCCGCCCTTATATGTATATATATTGTATATGTATATAAAGTGTCAAATAAATAAAAAAATAATAAATATTTAATAATGAAACTGTTGTTATTTATTAATCCAGTCTTTGTCTACAAACATTTGGACAAACTCAAATATTGTAATAAAACCAACTGGTCCAAGAAAAAGTTTAAAAATTGGAAAATTGTTTTCAGGTGTTGCCTAGAATGTGAAATAGTTCAGTCAAATGAATCTCTTCACAACAATAAAGGTTTCAGCTCTTTAACTTCACTAAAATCAACAAATAGAATAATAAAAGAAATATGGATATTCAAACATAGGCAAAATGGTGATTGTTACACAGTGTGTAAAGTGGCCACGTTAACCAGCCATTACAGGTCATAAGCCCTGTAAATGCCTAGACTTTCATATTCCCTTCTTTAAGGTATTCTCCATTCCTGTAGTAGTTTGTTAATCTTAACGACTCCCGAGGGGGTGTAATTCAGTCTTTTGTCTACAAACATTTGGACAAACTCAAATATTGTAATAAAACCAACTGGTCTAAGAAGAAGTTTAAAAATTGAAAAAATATTTTCAGGCGTTGCCTAGTATGTGAAATAGTTCAGTCAAATGAATCTCTTCACAACAATACAGGTTTCAGCTCTTTAACTTCACTAAAATCAACAAATGGAAGAATAATAGAAATATGGATATTCCAACATAGGCAAAATGGTGATTTAACAATCACTATATAGCTATAGTGTATAAAGTGGCCATTCAAACCAGCCATTAACAGGTCATACGTCCTGTAAATGCCTAGACTTCCATATTACCTTCTTTAAGGTATCTCCATTCCTGTTGTAATTTGTTAATCTTAACGACTCCCGAAGGGGTGTAATCCAGTTTTTGTCTTCAAACATTTGGACAAACTCAAATATTGTAACAAAACCAACTGGTCCAAGAAAAAGTTTAAAAATTGGAAAATTGTTTTCGGGCGTTGCCTAGAATGTGAAATAGTTCAGTCAAATGAATCTCTTCACAACAATACAGGTTTCAGCTCTTTAACTTTACTAAAATCAACAAATGGAAGAATAATAGAAATATGGATATTCAAACGTAGGCAAAATGGTGATTTAACAATCACTTTATAACTATAGTGTATAAAGTGGCCATTTAAACCAGCCATTAACAGGTCATACGTCCTGTAAATGCCTAGACTTTCATATTCCCTTATTTAAGGTATCTCCATTCCTGTTGTAATGTGTTAATCTTAACGACTCCCGAGGGGGTGTAATCCAGTTTTTTGTCTACAAACATTTGGACAAACTTAAATAGTGTAATAAAACCAACTGGTCCAAGAAGTTTAAAACTTGGGAAATTGTTTTCAGGCGTTGCCTAGAATGTGAAATAATTCAGTCAAATGAATCTCTTCACAACAATAAAGGTTTAAACTCTTTTACTTCACTAAAATCAACAAATGGAAGAATTGAAGAAATATGGATATTCAAACATAGGCAAAATGGTGAATGTTACACAGTGTGTAAAATGGCCACTTAAGCCAGTCATTGACAGGTTATAAGCCCTGTAAATGCCTAGACTTCCATATTCCTTTCTTTAAGGTATTTTCCATCCCTGTTGTAATTTGTTTATCTTAAGGACTCCCGAGGGGGTGAAATCCAGTCTTTTGTCTACAAACATTTAATAAAACAAATATTAAAGTCACTTCAACCAGCCATTGACAGGTTATAATCCCTGTAAATGCCTAGACTTCCACATTCCCTTCTTTAAGGTATTCTCCATCCCTGTTGTAATTTGTTAATAAAACAGAAGTTCACTTTAAGCAGCACTGTTATAATTTACTATGGGGGGTATTAGGTTATAGTGTCGACTTATAATTTAGGTAGAAAAAAATTAGGACATACTGAGGGATGCTAATTATTACAAAATAAACTGGCTGCTTTTTAATTTCGGCGTGTACGTAAATATAATAAATCTTAAATTTCGTATACAACAAACACCAGGTCTGAAATGGTCAGGAAAAGACTGAATGTGATTGATAACATGCTGCGGGTCAATATTATACTATCGACTAGAGTTTATTTAACATTGAACCTCACTTCAGCTTTTGATAAATGAGCATTGAACACGATTGAACTATAAAATAAAATAATTCAATTGTATTCGAAATCAATCAGAACTATTCTAGAAGGAAAATTTCTCATGAACAATTTTCTTGAGCAAACGGGATGTTGATAGTTGGAATAAGCTGTCACAAAAGTTAGTCTCCACGTATTTTTATTTATTTATACTTTTACATCGATTTCTTTTTTTATACATAATAATGTTCCCTCACTGTCCCGTGCCGAGGGAAACATTTTACAAAATGTAAAACATGCCTAAGATTATTTATTTATTTTTTTAATTTTTTGCACATAATGTTACTTGTACATTGGCGGGCTTATTGCCAAATGGCAATTTCTTCCAACCAACCAGTAAAATAAAAGTTTTATTTTTATAATTCAAGTTACAGAACATATTCAATAGAAAAAAGATTAAAAAGTTGAAGATACATAAAAATAGAAATAAACGTATATGTTTATAAATTACCTTAAATCGAAACTATTATTTAATGGGAAAAAAAGAAAAAAAAGAGGAAAAAGGAAAGAAGGAAAGGTTAAGGAAGAGGAGGGAAATGTTTCTTCAGTCGTGATTTAAACAGAGATAATGTAGTAACATCTTTGATGTTGGATGGGAGATGA
Source organism: Micrasema longulum (assembly GCF_059751315.1). Classification (NCBI taxonomy): domain Eukaryota; kingdom Metazoa; phylum Arthropoda; class Insecta; order Trichoptera; family Brachycentridae; genus Micrasema; species Micrasema longulum. The sequence continues at coordinate 237,076 of NW_028278539.1, read as the reverse complement.
TTCCACAGTTGAGCCGCATGGAGACTATATGAGTTAGAGAAGAAAGAGAAATTGTGGATGGGTATTAAGAGAGTGCCTTGAGAATTAGAACGAAGAAGTAAACCATGAACTCATAAGCGTTGGATATTTTCAAGATTAGCTTTTTAACAAAGTTAACATAATAATTACAAAAAAAACGTAATTAATCCAATTAGCGTAATTATAATTAACATAATAAACAATTAAAAACAAAAATATTCATAAAAAACATAACCAATTTATTTAGACCAATTTAAAAAAATATTATAAACAGTGCATACATTTCACCTATTTGGCTTGATCCTCTCATCGATCCGTGCGGAACCCACCTCCACTATCCATTTCTTAATAGCAATTTTATATTGTGAGTACTTACTTATTGTCCTTATGGATAATGGAAGTAGATTATACACTTTAACCGAGTAGTAGGCCAATCCTCTTTGACCGAAGGTTGTATTTATTTTTTTATTTTTTTGCAGCATCATGGTGGAGTATCTAATAACTCTTGTATTTGTAACGGATTTTTATGGTTTCAATAAATTCAAAAATGATTTAAAATAAATATAAAAGTAAATAAAAGTCAATTTATTGTAACAGAGATTAAACATTTTTTAGAAGGGAATACGGAAGTCGAAGCATTCACAGGACTTATGACCTGTCATGGTGAATATTAAACGGTGTAAAGATTATTTACATAAAATTAAATATTATCTTAAGTGTAGGTACATTTAAAAATAATAAGTCAAAATAAATCAGTAAAAGTGTACCAAGTATTTTTTAAATTAATAACTTAAATGTAAATATAAATAAAAAAATCCACATTTCCTCAACTTTTCAAAAGAGATGAGACGCTACCTTTTAGACCTTTAGAAAGAGATGAGACGTTTTAGACGTCCATATTTTCTTCTCAAAAATGTTTTCCCTCTTTTGCAACAAATGTAGATCTTAATAATACCCTAGAGTGGAAATCTAGTCTGTCTATAAATATTTAAACAAATTCAAAGCATTGTTAAATAAAAATCAAGTATCGTTAAATATATTATGCTAAATATATCGGCTTGTTTATTTCTTTAAATAAATCCCACTTATTTATCGTGTATGCAGACAATTGGTAGAATTCCATATTTAATTTGGTAATGTATCCAAAATAAAACAAGTTTATTGGATTATAGTTCTACTTTATTTTCTACAAAATATACAAAGGGTATATTGTGACACGTTTCGTCTTGTTATGACATTTTCAAACATGCATGTTTGTTTGTTGAAAATGTCCTAACAAGACAAAACGCGTCACAATATACCCTTTGTATATTTATAAAAAATAAAGTAGAATTATAATCCAATAAACTTGTTTTATTTTGGATACATTACCAAATTAAATACCACTTATTTTTTAAATTATTTTGTTCATTCATTCCCAAGCGGCGTTCACAAAAAAGAATAAAATACATGCCAACATTCTTAAAAATAGAACAGAAAATGTACAGAAAAAAGATGACCATAGAAAAAAATAATTGTTTTTTACCAACTACTATAGTGAAGGTGTAAAGTGGGGTTTTAATATTAGTGTAGTTAAAGTGCTGACGAATAAATTGATGCAACTTCAAACTGATAAGCACAAAAAAGTCGGTAAAAAGGTGTTATATAAATATATGCTAACATTTAGTGAACAATTTTAACGGATCTAGCAACTGAATTTTTAAATTTTCGGTAAGAAGTAAGTAAACTTATAATTAGAAATCAAACACTGATTTGAGTCTACTGAATACTTTATTTTATTTTTACAAATATAAACATATAAAAATAAAACTTCGTGACAATTGTTTCGCCTTATTAGGGCATTTTCAAATCAAATCAGTGTTTGATTTCTAATTATAAGTTTGAATATGGAGTTCTACAAAATAAACACCAAATCAATCAATAAGAGGTAAGTAGCTTATTTTAATTTCGATCTCTCTGGCTATCCTTGTGCAAATAATTAAGGCTATTGGTCGCTCCGTTGAGACGTGTGCAGAACATACAGACATACAGACAAACACACTTTCGCATTAATAATATTAGTATGGATTGTTAGATTTAAAATACAAGCTGACAAAATAATGCATAAAGAAATGCACTGTCGATGTTTTTGGTCAAAAACCCCCTGTAAAGGGAACAATTGTGCTTTGAAACTGGTCGCCATTATAAATTTATTTAAGTAATTTTACACAATATAGAATGTGATGGTTGGATTTTTAATCTACTATATGCCGTACCCCCGGGAAATTGTCATTTTACTACCACCCAGTTCACGTAATAAATATTATGGTACTGCTTTATGGCATGTAAATTGTCATTTTTATTTGAAAAGATATGAACTGCTGTTCTGTGGCTTTTATATTACACAACGACCTTATTACTTAGTCATCTAAAGAGGTCATGTTATTTTAACCTTTTACATACTATGTAAAAATAAAACGTCCTAAAGTCCCTGTATATATTACGAAAACGGCGCAATATAAGTTATCTATAATAATAAAAATAATTATGTTCTTATATGTAGGTACAAATGAATGTTTTTTTTTTAACTTACCCATATAATAAATCATGGCTCGCTACTGGTATGTCTGCACTTCACATATTTTATTTGAACGGTTTATTAAGGCAGACATGTTTAATATCTGTACTTTCGTATAAAATCTCTTCAAACTCAAATAATGTCAATTAAGATGGTCTGTTTTCGCTAAATGAATGATAAACTTTATGTATCTGATATAAAACTGTTTATTAAAGTTATACTGCCAGAATACCACTCTGCTCTTTCAATCATAATTAAAAAGTTCTTAAAAATGTAGCTGAAAGTTGCATGAAACCATTTTAACATGATAGGTTGTTTAAAATATTTTTGTACATAAAAATATACAGTCTTACGGAAGATAAGGTCGTTAACATCATATGCCACGCAGACGATGCAACCATAGTGGCAGTGGCGATTCCTTATGATTTTTACAAGTCTCTATCTTTTTTTTTGATAAATTGTTTGTTATGGAAACTAAAACCATCCAAAAACCGGTAAAAATGCCCAGTTTTATCCGCTTTCTTCGGATGAAAATTAATGTTTCTTTGATCAATAATCAAACCTTTCCATATAACCTATTAAACTATGTTCCATTGTAATGGTCACCTTATACCCATTAAACTCACGTCCCTCCCTTTACCTCCTCCCTCTTTTTTTAACTATTTCTCCCACAACATCAAACATTTTCATAACTTAATCGGTACATTTAAGAGTTGCTTATTAAAAATCGTGGCATGCTGGTTTTATATTTTTTGCAACAAATATGGTAAAGATGTATAGTCCGTTTTGTATGTTGGTTTAAGAAGTGTATTAACAAAGAGGCGGGTACGTCTCGAAACCGGTAGACAAAAAAAAGTCGGTTAGTGGTTACATACTAATATTCAAAAACATTTAAGTAAACAATCGGTTAAACAAAGGGTTCGAACTATCAGTAGGGTCGCAGTGGGTCACATATTGCTGGAGGATGTGATTCTATAAAATGCTGCAAACGCCCAGTTGCATTCCACTATCAACACTACTGACTAGTCCAACTCGTTAGCGTCTACGTTGCAAACCCCGGGCAATGGGAACACATACATAATGGTGTGATCACGGCAGGTAACAAAAGGATGAAAGGCGAGTTTCTGGCGCCTCCAAACCAGAACCAACTAGCTAAGGAAAGGTAACCCCGATAGGAAAGTCCACCAGAGGGGGCAACGGGGAACCACTTTGGTCATCTTTTCTCGGGAATCACTATGACAAGTGCATCCAATAAGCAGTTGTCCTGGCTGATGCGTCGGGAGGAACTGGTAAGGCACCGCAAGAAGAAGAAATGATGGGATACTTATTGTACAGTGGTCTTGAGGGTATTTTCATCAAAATGAACCTCTATAAACTATCCGTAATTACAATGATAACATGCCAGAATTCAACTCACAACACCCTTTCCTTTAATGAATAAAAAATGTTTGATAAAAACGATACGTCTAAAAATATTTAAGACAGAAGCCTAGACTCGGATCTACTAGGTATAGCGACGCCCATTCTCTTACAGGAGTTAAAAAGGTTTTTAATGGGTGGGCGTTCAAATTTCCAACCCTGTCAAAGGTAGAAACTATCTTAAGAAGCGACGCTTACGGTAGGCTTAAGAGGGTAAGCCAGTTAAATCACAAGAAAGACTTTTTTCATTTAAAGGGATTTTTATGATTAAATGGCTGACTTATTGCCATTGGCAATCCCCTGCAGTCTATATAAATATTCAAGTTATATTTTGTAATTGCGACACCATTGGATTTGTTATTCGACTTTTCGTGTTTTAGCTCATCGCGCAATTTATTCAATTCGGAATGGCCAATATTTCCCAGAGACCTTTTGCTTTTGCAGAGAGCAAAGCTTAGATACATGAAGATTCCCTGAGTTACGCGTATTGTAGTTGTGAATATTATGACCAAATGTGTATTTTAAATTTGTGTGAGTAGAAAAGTTTATGATTTTTAAAATTGTATAGGTATGTCATGCAATGGCATCACCTTGAAAGGAAGTATTTTTAATATAAAATTTATATTTCAAGCACTAACTAAAGTATTTTTGTCTGTTGGTAGAATCGTATTACAGACCAAGAATTTTCTGTTGTTTTACTTCACAAAAGTCAACAGATGAAAGAGTTGAAGAAATGTGGATGTTAAAAATTTAGCCCGCCAATGTACAAATAACATAATGTACAAAAAGTAAAATAAATAAAAGATAGGCAGAATAGTGAATGTGACACAGTGTTTAAAGTGGCCACTTAAACTGTATACCTAAAACAGGGACCCTTCGAGTTCAAATATCGTCAATCATCGTGTTAACCTCAACAATAAGTTAAGGAATGCTATCTTTGATTAGTTTTTTATCGTTTACTTTTTGTGCTGTTACATGTTTACTTAATTGCTATACTTACTAGTTCTTTGCTCGATGTATTATTATTGGGTTTTTTCTTGTTGTAAACTTTTTGATATCATTCTTATGTTACCAAAGTTCCACTTTCGTCGATGCGCTTTGTGGCTGTAAGACTTTTTGTGATGTTAGCTATCAGATTATATAAATTATATTTTTTATTGACGATTCTTAATGGAATTTTATTGCAATGACGTTTTATTGTAATGACGTAATGACAGGCGCCGTGGCGCAGTTGGTTAGACGGCTATCTGTGAAACTGGCGTCGCGGGTTCGATTCCCGCCAGTTGCAAGAAAAAAATCCAAGAAAGATTTTTTTCTCAATTGGTCTGGGTGTTGTGGTGTATTTTTCATTACCTTCTTCCATATTCCCTCTATCCCACCTGCTGACAAGCCTCAAAATAGAGGCTTAGCGGGTTATTCCTTTAAAAAAAATATATATAAAAAAAAAAAAAAACTTATATTTTCATCAAAGTTTTTTCTTAAAAAATACTTGGTACACTTCCACTTATTTATTTGACTAATTAGCGCTTTCACCTTCTAATAGACATCTTCAGACTGGTCTGATAATGAAAATGTTATCAAATATGTATATTTAGTAAATGAGGTCTAGAATGTCAGTCGTCCATACGCTCAGTAGCTGTAAGACTTGTTGTAATCTAATTTCTATTTTTACAAATTTAATTTTTATTTCGTTTTTTAAAATGTCACTTAAACTCTAAACTTCATTGTCAAACAAAATTAAAAAAAATGTAAATAGGGGCTAGATTTTTTACTATCTATGCGCTCTGTAGCTGCAAGACGTGCTGTAATGTAGCTACTATAAATTATAATTGGAGACGAGGAATTAGAATTCCAACCGTCCATGCACTCTGTAGTTGCAGGACGTCCTGGGATATTTATTTATTTTACAGCGCCCTTGAGTTGATTTTCACAAAAATGGCGCTATGTAAATTATCCAAAAATATATAATGACAAGCCATAAGCCCATTAAATTTCTAGACTTCCATATTCTATTCTCCAAATGTTTTTACTCTGTGTTGCAACAAATTTAGATTCGATGTGAAAGTGGCTAAAGCCGGGGACACATTTACCTGCGAATAAAATTAGATTTCTTTCACCTGCTATTTCCAATAAACCTTAAGTGTAGTTCCCAAATCCAATTCGCGGGCGAAGCAGAACGATGTATCTCGTCCGGTCGCTATATCCGCCCCATCAATACCCCAGCTTACAGCTGCCATCTGTCGGCGAATCGGATAAGCAATAAACCGGAAGCGACGCCATTTCCGGCCGGGGAACCGGATGTCGAAAAAACGCGCGAAAGTAGCGCGGGAATTCGGAACGCAACCCCCCCGGAATTATTTGTCTTTGTGATGGAGATTTTTTAGCATTTACGACTTTACAAATGGTGACACAAGGGCGCTAATCCTTGGACAAAGTGCCGTGATAAATTCACAAAATGCTTGATTTGCTTTGAAAGGTATATTATATTGCTCAGAATACAGCGAATCTAAGGAACAAATATCTATAAATTATAAACTACCTCCTGCATATAAATAACGACTCAGGCTCGCCAAAGCCACAAAAGCATATGGTGATAATTTCATGTGGACACGAAATGGAAATATACTTGTGAGAAAAGATTCACCTGTTTTGAAAATCCGTGATGCTGATGATATTCCAATACAATATAAAAAATGAACCATTTTCTAATAGCTGGATACTTCTTGGCCTCGAACTTAAGTTGGATTACCGAAAACCATTTTTTTGTGAATTTTGTGTTTTATCAAATCCAGTAAAAACACAAGACAGTAGATAATTAATAAAAAGAAAAAAATCTCTTTTATCTATCGAGGTAAATAATCCATACATAACCTTCCAAACATACCCCACATGACGGGTATCACATTCTTTCGTTACTCAGATATATTAATTTTACTTGATAATTATCATGTTAACAAAAAAATACAATTTCTTTATTTTATTTTTATTTTATTTTATTTAGAAAACATACAGTCATACAAAATAAGTACTAAAAACAACAATTTTTTAACAGAAAAAGACCAATTAAGTATTCATAAATTAAAAAGATATGAACATTAAATGTGACAAAAAATAAAAAATAAATAAGAATTTTAAGTGAAAAAAGGATAATTGTTGACATTTGCGTTTTCCATGGAGGTAATAAATAAAAATAAATAAAAATACCGAATGTACACTTCGAGCCATCCACGCACACACATGAACGCACATATAAAACATACACAAACATATACATTACATGCGGCACACATACATAGCATAAACCGCTCAAGATGTACATTCAGCAACTATCCCAAATAATCGACCCCATGAAGAAATTTTCTGCGGAACAACGGAAACCAATATTTTGTAAAAGATACGGCGAATCAACTATGTTATTGAGAATTTTGAAAAGAAACATTAAATCATATCTAAGGCGCCTTTTTTGTAGTGATTCTATATTAAAATTGATCAAAGATGCGCCGTAATCATTTTCAATGTTACCAAAACGATATTCCAGGCTCCTTATAAATTTATGCATTACAATATTTGAGTTTGTCCAAATGTTTGAAGACAAAAGATTTGCTCTTTTTTCTTGAATTCTTCCATTTCAGCTCTTTTACTTCACTAAAATCAACAAATGTAAGAATTGAAGAAATATGGATGTTTGAACAATGGCAGAATGGTGAATGTTACACCGTGTGTAAAGTGGCCACTTGAACCAGCCAATGACCGGTAATAAGCCCTGTAAATGCCAAGATAGAAAAATCATATTCAATTTATCAAGCAATAAGTCACTTCGCTGTAGAAGAGCACCTGACTGGACAATATACATAAAAAAAATTTAGTCGACAAGGACTGCATTCAACTCCCTGGGAAGCTGTTTTTATTAACATATTACAACAGAGATGAAGAACATTTAAGAAAAGGTAATATAAAAATCTAGGCATCTACAGGGTTTATGACCTGTCAATGGCTGGTTTAAGTGGCCACTTTACACACTGTGTAACATTCACCATTCTGCCCATATGTCAAGATCTATATTCCTTAAATTCTTTCGTCTGTTTATGTTTGTGAAGTTAAAAAGATGATATAATTGCCATTGACAGGTCATAAGCTCTGTAGATGCCTAGACTTCTATATTACCTTCTCTTAAATGTTCTTCATCTCTGTTGTAATAGGTTAATATAAACAGCTCCCCAGGGAGTTGAATCCAGTCCTTGTCTACAAAATTTGGGCAAACTCAAAATATTGTTGATAAATCCACGTGGTCCATAAAGAAGTATAGAAATTGAAAAAATAACATTTTCAGGCGTTGCCTAGTATGTAGGTGAAATAATTTAATTAGATGAATCTCACCCACATAAATAAAGATTTCAGCTCTTTAACTTCACAAACATCAACAGATGAAAGGATTGAAAGAATATAGATGTTCAAATATGGGCAGAATGGTGAATGTTACACAGTGTGTAAAGTGGCCACTCAAACCAGCCAATGACAGGTCATAAGCCCTGTAAATGCCTAGACTTCCATATTCCTTTTTTAAGGTATTCTCCATTCCTGTTGTAATTTGCTAATACTATATGCATAATAAGGTAATAGATTTCTCTGGAGTCTAGTCTGCCTAACAAGTTACAACATGTTTTAAGGCAGACATTTTCATGCAAAATAAACAGTAACTAAAGAATGTTTTTCAGTTTGTTGTCCGATTTTTCTCTGCCTATATCAAGTAAACATTTTCTTAACAATATTTTTTAATTGAATCCGGGTAATGGTTTTGCAATATTTTGCAAATTTACAATGTTTTGAAATATTTTGGGGCCCAGAAACCTGAAATATCTTTGTCCGAATTCGGAGTTTGTAGTAGACCCAATGACCCATCCTCTAGTTTGACTTCTGGTAGTATGGTTGTGTTCCTTTTGAGATTTGGTAGAATAATTTGTTTTCACAAACATTATCACTTTAGATATATAATTGCCTTATACCAAAAATCTCGAATTCCTCAAATAGTTTGATGCTGGGGTACCTGAAGGGCTTTTTAAAGATTATTTTAACCATTGATTTTTGAGCAGATTAGAGAGGTTCTAATATTGATTTATAAGTGCCTCTCCATCCTATTATGCCATAAGTTATAATTGAGTTACATAAAATATAATATAGTTGTTTGAGATTAATGAGGAATGAGATATTACGTATAGACTTGAAGATATGGGAAAGTTTTCTAATTGTTTGTGTTATATATTCTATATGTTCTGTCCATTTAAAATATTTAAGATAAATAGTAAAATCTTTTACGCAAATCACAAGAATTTATTAGAAATACTGTTTTTTTTAAAACATCGATTTTCCGTTTGTTTTTTATGTTTATTTTTATCTTATTCTGTTTTATTTTATGTTTGGCTGCCATGTAATGTAAGGAAAAAATTACGATAAATATAAAAATAAAAAAAAAGCTTAGAGTAGGAAGGTTTTGACAAACCTGTAATTTTGACACAGTGACAAACGAAGAACATTAGTTTAAAATTATTTTTAAAAAGTAGGTCATTTATCTCAAGTTAGTCACAGTTGGTACCAGGGCCCCGATTACAATGGGAAGTTAACAGAATTATCTTTAACTGTCTAAAAAGAAAAATCAGCATTTGTGTACGAAAATCAGTATATTTGCACGAACATTTAAAGTTTCTTTATCAGTAACCTTTAATTGAAGGGGTATAAAAAAAAAATGTGTGCATATTCTGTTTTTTATACAGAAGACTTTATTTAACTGTATAGATAAAATTTAAGACAAATGTTAGCCATCCATTGTAATCGGGGCCTTTATTTTATGACTTTGCTACTGAACAAGCGAAGACCAGTGAGTTGGATCAGAAAAGCAGTAAATCTCGTGACAAAAAAATGCTAAAGAAATTTAATATTTCTACTATATTAAATATTTTCGTCGACCAAAAAATGTTTGTATAACACGTTATATTGCTTTGGTAGCTACAAAGATAGTGAGTACAAAAGTTAAAAGTACTGTCTCGATATGTACAAATGAATATAGCATTCATAATCGTGGGACAGGATTCTCATTGATTAAGCACTGTAACTGTATTTTATTTTATTTATTTATTTACTTAAACGCCTTGTGGGCTTTTACATGTTTTACATGCATATATTTATATGTTTATTCTGCTTGTGTAAGAAAGGGGTTTTGGCGTATATATTGTGCTATATTTAGTTATAAAGGTGCTAAACTTGCTTTGTTTTTTTGTTGTTCTAAATATGTGTGTATTTTCTTTTAATGTTTATTTATTGATTTATTTATTTATACATATTTTTCTCTTACAAACTATAATTAATAATAAAAATAATATGACCCCCCTGGGGTTATTTATGTCCCGAATCGAGTTGTTGTAACTCCTGGGAATGAAATTCAATGTATTTTATCTGTAAAATACTTTGTGTTATATGATTCATAAATAAAAAAATAAAATATATATAAAAATAAATGCAAACATGTATTTAACACAGAAGTAGCAAAAAAATTAGAATGGTTTTTAAAAGAAAAAGGAAAATACGAAAAAAAATCTCTTTACATATTAAGTATAAAATATATGGGTATACTTAACATAAAGTAAAGTTCATACACATATTGCAGTGGAAAAAGCAGAGGTGTACTTTTTAATTAAAGGCGGACATGTATTTTACACAAAAGAAGCAAAACATAAAAATGAATTAAGAAGAATAAGGAAAAAAAAAAAATCAACATCATTACATATTAGTAGAAAATTATATGGGTATACATATTAATACATACATTTATTGCAGTAGAGAGAGCAGAAGTGCATTTTTTCTTAAAAGTTATATTAAAAGAATCTCAAAATTAGAAGAAGTTAGAAAAATACTAATTTAGAGTACCGATATAAGTCAATAAACGGTACACAATTAAAATCAAAATAGTATTTTTTAGGTATTTCAATTTGAAGATAGTAAATTAATACACTGCCTTCTAAAATTCAAAAGTGTTTTATTAAATGTATCTTTATCATTAAAGTATTCATTTGCAAACGCACGAATTCTCCTTTTTGACGAGTGTGCTCTGTAGTTTGTTTGAAGGCATTTTAAAATATAATTTTATTTGAGCTAAATCAAAGCAATCGAAAATATAAACAATCAACATCCCCCCTCAGAGGGTCACGGTAAAATTAATAAACATTGACCGGTCGGCGGCGATAAAAAGGTTGAGGACCACTATTGTTGAATATGCAGACATGTGTCTATTGTATTTCAATACACAAATGTTTGGCAATACTACATTATCTGATAGCTTCTTAAAAAAACATCAACCTTTGTTTTTGCTCTCCCGTAAACCTCGCAAAATGCTGATTCGATAGTAAATGCAGGGATCGTCGAAATTCTCTCCATCTTTGTTGAAGTTAATTAATGGAGCTGCGTGCAAAATAAAATATAGTCAATCAAAAGAAATCTCATAAATTATATTTGTAATCATTTTCAAGGGCATTAAAGTCACCCCCTGTGCTCTGAATTTGAATTGAAAATTCTAGAATCGTATTTCATAATCTTCGTGAAAAATGCTCCTAACGAAAAACGTATTTTTAATCGAATTCAAATTTATGCATTTTGAAATATTGTCGTGATTTCCACCAAATTTATTTAGCGGTTGCGTGAAAAATGGCTTGTGGGAGTTTAACATTCCACAAATACGAAAAAAGGAGTGGAAAAAATACTTCGTTTCTAGAGCGATATTTCATATTTTTATGGAACCGGGTATTGAATTCTATCGGAAAAATTATGTTTTAAATTAAGAAGAGTTATTCTTTAGCAATACGCTAGATTTTAAAACCTTATTGATTTTAAATTAAATTTTTAACGACTGAGTTGAATGAAATTCCGACATAACTGTTAGTTTTGAAAACGAGCGGCTGGATGAAGTAGTGGCTAGACTGTTTTTTATGCCATGAATATTTTTGTAATGTACATAAACTTAAAAAATAAAATGTAAATAACCTAATTGATAGCCCAGAAATTGTTAGAAGCATTTCAAATTGAGTCCCTGTCCGTAGAACTTGTCAATCTGTACTCTTTGACATTACTAACTGAATGACTAATCATATGAAAAATACCACTCTTCGAAGAATACAGATTACCTATAATGACAGTTTACTAAGACATCGACATATTACACTGAAAATACTTTATTTTTATCAGATCCGTTAAAGACATTTTAAATATATATCCTGCCTAACTTTGAACTTTAACTTTTGACTTTTAATTTTAACTTTTAATTTCAACTTTCAATTATTTTTTTAAAAATTTGAACTCTTATTTTTTACTAATTAAAATGTTCATCTACTACCTGCATCTAATTAATTATTGTTGGTTGTGAATTGTAACTAAGAAATATTAATGTTTACGGAAGAAGAGAAAGAGGAAAATAAAGTACAGTTGAATCTATACGATGGCTTTTTCCTTTTATGTACTTTTTATTTAATATTTATAATTTTATGTGCATATATTTTTTTAATTTAATTATTTTTTCCCCTCTCCTCCTGCATTAATAATAAATGAATGTGAAATCTGTAATTGTTCTTACTTTTTAAAATTATTCTTTTGTACCTTGTATTTATATAAAGACTGTAAGATTTCCTTAATAAACAAATAAATAAATAAATTGAAATTTAATTCTCGCCTCATATACTTGCTGTATCATTATTTCATCAGCCATTCGTTTAAATCTTATATTACTATTAATTATCGGCACACGAGGGGGTAACCAAAAAACCGGACTGATATTTGAAATGTAATTTAATAAATTATTTTTCAAAAAACCTGTAATATCGTGCACTAGCAATTTGAAACATATTTTCAATTTAAGTTTTCGTCTTCAAAGTTGCATTGTAGAACCTAGATGGAAGCAAAATGAAATTGCGTTCTTTACTTCTCTTTGATGCAAAAGGATCTCCAATTTCTGCTTTATGGTTGAAGGGTTTTTAGTTTCTTCTTTTCTATTTTATTTTTATTGCTCGCTATCCTCTGATTAAAAATTCCCTATTCCACTGGGTGTTAACGTCAGTTGTGTCGTTTTTTTTTAAAATTAAAAATGAGTACCAAAAGTTAAAATAAATTGATAATTTGATGCAACAGAGAGGAAAATAATTTTTGGAAAAGGAATATGGAAGTCTAGGAATTTACAGGGAATTTACCTGTCATTGGCTGGTTTAAGTGGCCACTGTGTAACATTTACCATTCTGCATATGTTTGAACATCCATATTTCCTCAACGGTTCCATCTTTTGACTTATATGAAGTGAAAAGGCTGAAACCTTTATCAATTTAAGTAAAAATACGTATATACAATGTCGTTTCGTAAGTTCGTTCGTTCGTCATATATAAATCTCACTCGGACGCAATAAAAATGATATTTTGCTCTTGTTTCCTCTCATACCTACGATACAAATGAATATACAAAACGAATTAGAGAATAAGGCCCCCGAGACTCGATTATGATGGGAAGATAAAGACTTTGACGGTATAGTTGAAGATAAATTATCTCTAGCGATTACAAAGATATACTACCGACCCCCCCCCTTCAAGTTTTGAGTAGGTACATCGATATGAAACAAGGGGAAACGTACGTCACGGTACACACATCTACGCTTTAAAATGACATAATTTCAGTAAACCGACTACAAAGATGTACTACCGATCCCCCCATTATCAAGTTTTGATGTTAGTACATCGGTTTATACCGACGGGTCATGAACCCCTCGATACGTTTATCTAAGCATTAAAAATGACAAAACTTAGCAATTTTTCCTATAATTATGATTTATTGAAATTTTCAATCGTTTTGAGGTTGGCGCTTTTTTTCTTAAAAGCCTAAAAAAATATGAGAGATAAATAAGTCAATTTCGAAGTCGAAATTAATTCCGACATCACTGGCAGTTTAATAAAACGAACGCCTAGATGCTAAAATAATGTCGCTAGGTTCTGTCTTATTAACATATAAGAGTATCTAGGCGTTAGAAAGTTACCAATGAAAAAAATCCATTTAGTTAAATTGAATTGAATTTAATTTAATTGAATTCAACCAACTGGTCAGAGAAGAAACAAAAAAAAAACCACATTCATGCATTGTCTACAGTAGGTGAATTATTCCGTTAGGTAAATCTCACCCGCATCAATTTAAGATTCAGATGAAAGAATCTAAAAAATACGGATGTTTAAACAAAGTCAGCAAAGATGAACGGTGTGTTCATGTGTCCATATGAACCAGCCCTGTAAATTTCTAGACTATTTCATTATTTATTTTTGAAAATATTCATCGTCTTAGTTGCAATATAATAAAAATAATGTATTTATCAATAAAATTGATTTAGATTAAGCCAGAAATAACATGATAAATATCTCGGAAGGGAAAATGAATGTGGGTTTTAAAAACCTAATTCTTGATCACGTAACCTTCATAAGGGTTGGTATCTCAAGATTCATATCAAACCTCGTACAAAGATGAGTGTCTCCTATTAAGATGATTATCTAAATGATATAAGATAGATTTAAGGCGGGGGAGATCGTAAAGTAGGACCATGTGCGTTCTAATCTAATTAGGATTAGATCCCGAACGAATAATCCTGAAGGATGGCTCGAGTAGGTAATCTAGATTCAGGTCTTGATACCGTAACTCTCCATTTTAACTAATGTTTGCATTAATCAAGAAAACTGTTTAAAAAACATCACTTAAAAATCTTACATTTCACCGTTGAGGAAGTTTCAAATTATATGAAAGCTCGCCAGCTTTATTTATTTTATAAATTTATTGCATAAAATAATAAAAAAACATAAAAAAACTAAAACTGTTAAACATATTACAACAGAGATAAAGAAAATTTATGATAAGGTTATATAGAAGTCTAGGCATCTACAGGGCTTATGACCCGTCAATGGCTGGTTTAAGTGTCCACTTTACACACTGTGTAACATTCACCATTCTGCCCATTTTTGAACATCTATATTCCCTCAATTCTTTCATCTGTTAATGTTTGTGAAGTTAAAGAGCTAAAACCTTTATTTATGCGGGTGAGATTCATCTAATTGACTTATTTTTGGTCTAAACCTGGTCTATGAAGAAGTAAAGAAATAGAAAAAATAACATTTTCAGGCGTTGTCTAGTATGTAGGTGAAATAATTCAGAGGGGAAACTGTGGAATAAACATTGTTTAACAATGGCTAGATGATAATCTTCTTAAACTTAATATCGATAAAACGAAATATCTGACATTTTGTATAAATAATAGTTCACTACCAAGCAATACGCTTAATCTAAGAATTTACTGTGGTAAAACATACCAACTCCTGTAACGGGTAGATTCCATAAAATACCTTGGTGTTATCATTGACAGGAATTCGCGATGAGAAGCTCAGGTCCAGTCACTAAACTCTAGGTTTAGAAAGCTGTCTATTCTATTCTGCTTTCTTAGAGACATTCTGAATATTGGCTCTCTCAGAAGTGTGTACTTTGCTCGGTTTCAATCTACTGCAACCTATAGAATAGCTGACTGGGGAGGTTGTGCGACATCCATTTTAAAAAATCTCATCATTTTACAGAAATTATAATTTATTTATATTTATTTATTTACATACATAAGTTAAATGTACATTATTTGAGACATAAGTCTCAACTCAATGGGACTAAAAGTCCGGTGTTGAGATGGGACTAGCAATTAGTTGACACAGACACATGAGTATATCACCACATATATTGTTTTTTTTTTTTTTTTAAAGGAACAACCCGCTAAGCCTCTATTTTGAGGCTTGTCAGCATGTGGGATAGAGGGGATATGGAAGAAGGTAATGAAAAATACACATGGATCGGAAACATATTTGTTTTTAAATGCATATATATATAATATGTGGCTCATCAATATGGTAAACAGTAAACTCAAATATTCGAAAAATCATCAAGGAGTTTCCTACTCAAATCCCTCCCACTAAGGAAAATCCTGTCCTTAACTCCTTTCTTAAAAATATTTTTTGTCCTTTAGAGCTAATATGGAGAATAATATTCCGACGCTCTCCAACATACCCATCAGAACAGTTATTCCAATACATGAAGGTGCTGGATATGAGACAACTGTACCTAAAAGAAGCACTTTCACACTTCTGGTCAAACAATAAGGAGAGGTCTCAGCAGAATGTCCGTACGAGGTTTTTCCAGAGCATGAATTATGTAATACCCAAAACCCGTACGAATTTCGCCCAACGTCTCTCATTTATCGCACCGAGAGTGTTCAATAGTTAGGAAGAGCGTATTAAGCTCTCAAGGACAAATATTATTTTCAAGAAAGTAGTTAAGGTCTGGATTTTCCTTGGAATAGGAAACTCCTTGATGATTTTCCTAATGTTTGAAATTACTGTTTACCATATTGATATGCCAGTTTTCTTTAAAAAATATTTTTCATGTTTCTGATCCTTTATTTGTGGTGATATACTCATGTGTCAGTGTCAGCTAATTGCTAGTCCCATCTCAACACAGGACTTTTAGTCCCATTGAGTTGGGAATTCTGTCTCAAATAATGTATAATAAACTTATGTATGTAAATAAATAAATAAAATTGCGGAAAACAAATGTGACACTCGAACATTTTGCTGAGATCACGTTTAAGTATTTTCAGGGCCCTTAAAATTGAAATCATCTAAACCAGACACGTCCCGTCATAGTGTGTTCAATGCAAGTAATTCAAAGCAGGATTGAATCTCCGCTACAAAGGAGATTGGAAGGGAACTTGGATTAATACCGGCGCTTTTCCATCCCCTGGACAAAGTGAAGAGGCGGTTACTAGAATATACCACCTTTAACAAATGCAACGGTAGAAAAGCTTAAATAAAAATTCTCATCTGATTTTAGGAAGTAGGTAGTATGTAATGTTTTGTCCCAAAAAACTATACGAAGGCTCCGATTTCAATAAAATATTAACAAAGTATTTTTTTAATAGGGAAATATCAATACTACGAATACCAATAGTTACATGTGAAATGGATTAAGAGAAAATTAATTTTATTTCCAAAATTAATATGGATATCGTGGAGAAATGTTTTTACAAAAAAAATTAAACATTTAATTGTTAAAAAACATGTCTTTACAAAATTGCAATGTTTTTGGCCTTGACAGTTGTGACGTCAATCTGTGTTGACGTTCTATTCAAAGTTAAACGGTCACAAACAAAGTTTAAAATTTAACAGAATCGTGACGTATTAGGGGCATGGCTAATGTAATGAATCGTTTTGGCGGGAATTTTAAATTATAAATCTTAAAATATTTTTTATGCTTCTAATGAGTACTTTTTAGACTAAAAATTCTGTGTTGAGATGAGACGAGCAATTATATGACACAGGCACATGTATATCACCACAAATATAGGATTAGAAACATAAAAAATATTTGAAAAAAAAATGATTTAAAAAAGCTGATTTCAGCCAAAAAAGGCACATTTCACACGTATTGTCTCCAATCCAAAGTGTACCGTAAAATTGGGGTCGGTGGATACAATTTATTTTTTTCGTTTTATTTATTCAGTTTCTATTCGCAGTTAAACATTTTGCAAAAATAAATCAAGTGAAAATTAGTCGGCCTTATGGTGTAGCTGGTTAGTGCGTTTACTAGCCATTGATAAAATCATCAGTGTGGCCATGTATGAAGCAAAGTGTAATTATTATTTTTTTATTTATACATAAGTTTATTGTACATTATTTGAGACCATAAGTCCCAATTCCATGGGACTAAAATTCCTGTGTTAAGATGGGACTAGCAATTAGCTGACACTGACACATGAGTTTATCACTACAAATATAGGATTAGGAAAATAAAGATATTTAAAAAAACATATGTATGGCACGTCAATATGGTAAACAGTAAACTCAATAATTTGGAAACAATTCTTTCTTTCCTCTCCCCTCTCTCTGCTTCCATGAACATTTATATTTATTATCATAAAATGCCTTAATAATGTCATTCTTCATTAGATTTACAATTTATATCATGTAATGGATTAAATAACACATGGAAGTGTTGCTGACTACAATTATTGTTATATTAATAAACAATTAAAAGTAATTAGTTCGGGTGCAAAAAGCTAGTTTAATAATCTTGACATTTTTTTTTTTTTTTTTTTTTAAATGAATCGGCATTCACTTCGTAACACTTCATTATAAGTTATTATGAAAATAAAACTTTGTTATAAGTGTTACACAATTTTATTATTTTACAAGAACACAACTATAGTTTTGGGAGAGCACTCCTCCCATCGACGGGTGATATAAAACTATTATATATCACCCGTCGATGAGAGGAATGCTCTCCCGAAACTAAAGTTGTGTTTTTGTAAAATAATAAAATGATGTAACACTTATAACAAAGTTTTATTTTCATAATAATTTAATTGACATTTTTCTTTCACCAAAAACTTCGTTCAGTCATGTTGAAGTATTTAGATCCAAAAACTGATTTTCGGAGACCAATTTTGCGTAGAGCTGTCAATCGTTTGGTGTTGTAAAATTACTACTCCTTTGCAAACCTCAATACTGTAATTATGATAGCAAGTAAGTTTTCTTTTTCAAATATTTTGGTGGTTCGAATCTAACGCGGGGTTTTTAAAATTTATTTTTGTAAATATATCACCGAATTGGAAAAATAACAACTATTTATATTGCAATTTCCCGAGGGTACAAATTTATATCACTTATTTAAATATAAAGAGTTTAAAATATTTCATTATTCATGTTCATGTTTAGGGTTCAAAAGGTTAACTTTCCATTTCCAATCACGGCCCAGAGTTCTGTTTTCATTTCACACAAATAACTGAATAACATCATATGAAGGGACATAATCATTAGTTATCATAGTAAAAACAATTCAGTATTGTATGGACTATGTGTTAGACGCGTTCCATCTATAGATACTGTGGATGCAACGCATCCCTTGAAAATTTGAAAAAAATATGTATTTTACAAAAATTAAAAATTTTAAATACGAAATAACATCAACAAATATGTATTCCTAAAATTGATTCCTGAAAACGTTTGGGTGCACCGAATTCAACAAATATTTTAAATATAAATACCTAGCTACTAGCCACGTATTCGTATTTCCTATATGAACATATGTACTGAATATCTCGGTATCTTGTCCTTGATAGTATTCGTTGTATACGTGGGATGCTGCTTGTTGGGTTGCGTCTAGTCCCCATAGCAATCGTCCGAATTTTTGCGCATGCGCTATAGGTTCATTACGATTTCTCCAACGAGACTCATGAGAGATAAGAGCATCCAGAGTGTATAATGCAAAGAAAATACAACTCTTATAACGTTTAGCATAAAGTTTGAAGTAGCGTATTATTGATATTTGGCCCAAATTTAAGAACGACTGTCTCGGGTCATGTTTTATGTGTTTTATTGTTTATTTCCTTTTCACATCTACAGGCACCGTCCTGGAAGACCATCGATGGTGATCTTTCAGCTTCATTCGGCGGAATTAAGGGACGTGGAATTGACGTTTGAAAAAGCGAAAGTGCTGGCTAACGATACGCCTCTTGGAGGCGTCTGGTGATGTCCACATAAAGAAGAAAATAAGAACACCTACAGTGTTCCGTAAATTAATACATTATTATTATTTTAATGTAAAACTTTTAAAGCGTATTACATAACTCCTCAAGCGCGCTTTACGATCGTGATTATATGCAATACTGAATTTAATTTGACTTAAAATTTAAGGAATAATTTTTAGAAAAACAAATTATTTTGTCATCTCACGATGAGAATTTATTCAAATCAAAATTTTGTAAAAACATAAATAACCTTATACAACATCAATGATTGATTTGTAAAGTTTATGATATAAATATGTGTGTATTTCTACGATCATACCAACTAAAAAGAATAATTATTATTTTTTGTCAGCATCCCTACTTATAAAAGTCACCGCACGCGCCTGCTATGTACGTTAGCATTATCGTTATTGTATGAACGATTACAGATTCAACGTTATGTTGGTTATGTAAGAAAACTTTCGTTCAAGTAAGGGTTTCGTTATTGCATGTTTCATAAATTTAATCTGTTTTATGCAACGTAGATAAATACTTCAATTTACTGAGATAATTTTATTGATTAACTTAAGCAGAGTTCAAAAATAGTTCAGGGATTCAATACAACGCACACGCGACGGTTTACTACCCTACTGGGGAACAATGCTGTTGTCTTAAGGGTAGGTCAAATGCGTTGACTTTACGCAAAGCTTTTACGAACTAGACAGAAGTAAGATACACGACGTCTTAACATAACACAATAAATGCTAGAGAGGGTTTTACGGGCTTCGTTCTTTTGGTAAGATGTTTTTAAATATGTTTTGGAAAAGGCAATACTTGTATTCAATTTAATGTTTACATACCAAAAAAATCGCCATGGACGTATACGTTTTCTTTTTAATTTTTATTCTACCTTTTCGTAAAAACTATTTTATTTTCTTTTTGATTAATTACTCACGTGCAATTTTTTTTAAATTTTTTTTTTATTTATTTATTTATTTGACGGCTTCCTTCTTTTTTGAGGGCTTCTCCATTTTCTGTAACTTGCTTATGAATTTTGTATTACCTTTTACTTCTTTTAATAATTTATTTTTTTCATATTTTTTTTAATGCAATGTTTGCTTGCGACATTATAGTTGAACGTAGTTATGCAGAAAGCAGCCAGTCATTGAAAAGTGAAACTGAGATAATAGCACCTTTGTGAAACAGTGAATAATCAAATCTTCACAAGAGTTGGAATGTTTTTGACTTTGACAAACGATAAACAATGAACACATTAGATTTTTTATATCAAAAACAATTATTTAATTACGTATTTGACCATTTAAAATATTTTTTAAAGTACCGTCAGATTTTTTTTGTGCTGTGGGTGTTTTTTTGCAAATTGAGAAATGCCGTTTTTGTGATTGACACTATTTTTAGAAGGTGATTATTAAAAATTTTAGCACAAGGTAGAATTGACCTTACTGCACCCGATAACACAATATATTTTTTTAAATTGTGGGCTGGCTGCTTTCTGCATAACAACGTTCAATTGTAAAGCAGAATTCAGGAAGAATTTCTATATATTCGGGTGAGTTGATTTATATATTTTTTAAATTTTGAAATGAAAGGAGTCTAAAAGGTTGCCTTTAGGATTACTCGGAATGCAAAAAATTTAAAAAAATATATTTGATGCTAGGTACTTTTGACCCTACAACTTGAACTTGACGTTTTAGAAAAAGTCATTTTTTTGCGCTAAAACAGCTGTCATTACGTATCTAAGTAAGAAAATCAGTCCAATTAAACCTTATTAAATAAGCATCTAAGGGCGTAAGTTTCACTTTAAAATGAGTACCATTGTTTTAATGAGCCATGGTTTTCATCAGTATTAGCCAGGCACTCAACGGTATCAGTTCCGCGGAGTGTAAACTTTTTTATTTCGGTAGTTTTAAAACGTGTTCGAATTTGTAATGATATTGAGTTTTATCTTTACTAACAAACATATGATTTTATCAATATAGGTAATGAACAAAGTATTCAGACAATTATACACTTCAAACCTCGGTTGAGGGCCAAAAGTTGTATGGATTAAAAAAAAAAAAGATTTTCACGTTAAATGTGATCCAAAATGCAACTTTTTAGACCCCTTTCTCTTTGATGTCTAAAAAAATAAAAAACTTCATACATCATCGACCCACTCTTATACAGTCGTATATATATGTATTTTATTAATTTATGTGCTTAAAAAAACTAAGACATTACAAAAAAAAGTTTTAAGTTTGTAAGTGAAAATTCTTGATGGAAGTTCATTGTAATTTATTATATAAATAAAACACGAGTAATACTTTAATCCACAAATTTGGAATATCCAGTGACTGGTTTCATCGCTTTCGCGACATCTTCGAAACTGGTTTTTTTTCGCGACATCTTTGACTGACCAGTCTCGAAGATGTCGCGAAAGCGATAAAACCAGTCACGGGATATTCCAAATTTGTGGATTAAAGTATCACTTGTGTTTTTTTTATATAATAAAACAAAAAAAAGTGTTTACAAATACTCCAAAATTATTGGTGAATTATAGTTTTCTACATATTGATTAATACTATGCAAAAATGATTTCTTTGGAAGATCACTTCACTTAAATATTGTAATAATAATTAAATTAAAATAAAACATATGAAAATAAAAAGGTTTTCGAAAACTACAGCCTTATTCATCTTATGCCCAATGGGTTTACTCGGAGGATCCTCAGATAGGTTTGTTTTAAAACAAGTGAAAATAAATGTTTTGTGGAGGTTTTAAAATAAATTATTTTTAATTTGCTGAATAACATTACATCAAATAATAATAATAATTTACTAAAAAGGCTCTGGCATTTGCTTTACAGTTGTTTAGATTGAGAAAATATCAGAACTGGGATACGATAATTATTGTCATGTCTACTGCATTATTCTCGTGTGTATTCTTGGTGTTTATTTTGTAGAACTCCATATTTAAACATATAATAAAAGAAATCAAACACTGATTTGAGTCTACTGAACACTTTTTTTATTTTAACAAATATAAAAACAAAAATTTCGTGACAATTGTTTCGCCTTGCTAGAGCATTTTTAAACGAAAAAAATATATTATTAGAAATTATTAAAATTTTAATATTGTTTAAAAATACATTAACGTTTATATTAATTTCTTCATAATATTTCAATCGTGTATTAAAATTATAAAAAAACACCAACCTATAATTTATTTATTTATTATTTCACGGTTTACATAAAACTTTTTTAAAAATATGAATGCCTTACTGGGCGCAACCCGTGTCGAGGCATTCATTTACATGATTTAGTATATTATACTTATAGTGTCTAAAAATATATATATAAAATACATGTGAAATTTTACACATTCACATTTAAATCCACACAGATATATAAACATTTATAAGAGAGAAAAAAAAATAAGAAAAAAAAAGAAAGAAAAAGAAAACAACATTATATTATTAGTACAGCTCACACATTTAATTACTGTGCAGACATTAAGGCAAGTAACAAGCTACTGTCAGCTCCCGGTGGCCCAATATCCGCACAAATGACAAATGTACGAGTATATGACATATATTCATACGACACTGTGTGGATACAAATACAAAACACGAAAAGAAAAAAGAATTATATATAAACAAGTTTACTGCTTTGGTCGGGTGACCATCTCAAGACAGTTCTAGGGACCCAAATCAATAATATTATTGATATATTTTCCACAATATTATCTAAAGATATAAAACTATGTCTTTATCAAAACTAATTATTTATTAAAACAACTTAAAAAAAGAAACTTAACACCCCCACCCCCACTGCGCGAAATCGAATAGTATTCCAATCATGTTAATCAAATACAACAACCACTCAGCAACAAGGATGACGTCATATCTTTACTAAACTTTCTTACCGTGATTTTTACCAGAAAGTTGCTCTAGACTCAATAACACTCATCCAGAATTATGGTTCCATTTTATACCCAGAACTGTATTATTTATTCGCCCAGACACTAAGGTTAAAATATGTTAAGAATAGTATAAAAGCTGTAAACGTTGTAAAGAATTCATCAGTCTTGAAGATGCCTACTTAGACGAAAGCGCTCGTTGGTCAAAATAATAAAAACGTCACTCTAAACCAAGAAGTTTCATTGACAATTTTATTTATTATTTTATGAAAATCATTAACTATGGAATTTTGTAAAGAAATATTAACAAAAAATGTAAATATAACTTAGGTCATAGTAAAAATTCATTGTAACATAACTTGAAGATTGGTACTTGCAAATGCGGAGCAATTTTTGTAAAGGTTTGAAGCTGAAATTCTTTTCGCTTTTTAAACACTTTTCACATGAAGATGTAGAGAAAAAAGAATTAATTTGTAAAATATAAATCTTGTAGATAATATGCAAGGTCAACAATACTGCCACTCCCGTATAATTACTTATATTGTATATGTATATGAAATCAATATATTACTGCTATGTGTCATCAATTTTGAAGGTGTTTTTTAAATTGACATAAATTATTTTCTTATTTAAAGATTATTTAAAGATTCTTCTTATCGTTTCTTTGAATTCCTTAAAATATGTATGTGCATATTAATGTTTTTCCTTTTTTAAAAAAAATGTTATTATGTTATTTTATTTTTACATCTAAGCATGTTTTTCATTCTTTATTTTAATTCTTAACTTTTAATTACTTTTAATTTTTTTTTTATTATTTTTTACTTTAATTTTAATTTTTAAACAACTTCTATTTATGTTTAATTTCCTTCTCTTTTTTGTACTTTAATTAATAACCTTACATATAAATATTATATGATATGGAAACTTAACTGGTCTATTAGAGTTACGTCTAACTGAGTTAAATATAATGTAATGTAACTGTACTGTATGTTTCCAAAATAAAAGAAAATAAAATAAAAATATAAAAAATAAAAAAAACATACTGCAAAATAACTTCATACGAATTCACCTGAACTTGAAATCTTTACGCAACCTTTAAAGTCTTTTTATTGTGGGTTTTTAATATAAAAATAATTTACTGATGCACAATTAATAAAATATTAACAATAATACGTCATGTATTAACTGTCTGAACATTTTGTTAATTATCTCTGTATATTAAGTCTTCTTTCTATATTCTCACATGTAAAAATATTTAAAAAAAAGGATATTGTTAAGTGTTCTCGGCACGGATATCCCCATACCAGTGAGGTCACATTATTTTTTTTATTAATCATTGTTTATTATGAAGAAAATAATTATAAAATTAAAATAAATCCTTGCAAGAAAACGAGTTTTTTATGTAAAAGTATTGTTCAATAGAATAAATTTTTAAATTTTAAATAAAACTTATTTTGTAGAAATATTCCTAAGAGACAATTTTTTATACCTTTTGAATAATTCACGTTCCTTGTGAGAAAAAAATTCAATTGAAAATAAACATAGGTGGATTCATTTGAATTCGAATGTTGAAAACAATTTTCATAAGAATTCATTTCAAATAAGCAGCTTTTAAAAACGAAATTTCATTTAAAAATTCTTGTCAATGTTAATACTGAAATGCTTTAAAAGGTAGAATTTGAAATATGTTTTATGGATAATATGATCTCACTTAAGCCAAGTTCTTATTGATAACAGTGAATGTTTTTACATAATAATTGATAATTTTATTTTGATAATCCAAAGGCCCTTATTTCATTATATTAAACGTTTGTCAGAAACCATTTGAAATGCGCATCTCAAATATGGAATCCCCAGTATGCCATATTTATCACAAGAATAGAAAATATTAAAAACAAATTTATAAAGTACCTAAAATATAAAACCGGTATTTTTTTTATGTATCAACTCTCACTGCCTCCACTTACAATGGAATTACTTCTTTATAATACCGCAGAGTGTGTGCGGACCAACTACTGTTTCACAAAGTTATGACAGGAATAGTTGACTGTATAGAACTACATTACTTAGTGAAAGTACTCGAGTCTCTGTAAATTCAAATCATCTCTGTATAAATATTTTATGATTTTCTATACTTAATATTAATTTGAATAAGCCACTTATGCTAACAAACTACTGTTTACTTATTTTATGTTCATAATACACCGACTTTTTTACAATCTTTTGCATGCTTACATACTTTAATGTAAATACATTTTTCTTATCATTTTTATTTTTCTTGTTTAGCATTAATGTTTATATGTTGATTTTTATTTTTAAATAACTAAACGCAATGTATTGTTTGCAAAAGGCACTTGTCCCACACGATAAATAAATAAATATATAAAAATAAATAAATGAATCAGAAGAACTCAGCTGGATGAGGTCTTGAGAATAAAAATTGAATGCCGTCTTCAATAATCAACGTTTATTTTTCATTCATACATTTTAAAATGTATTTCTTTCTAATTTTAATAATCCGTAAATCTCTTAACTTGGATAAGATTTTTAATTTAAACTGTAAGTTGCCAATTTAAAAAAAAACTTTTTTCCTTGTTTTTAATTTTAAATTTTTTTCTTAAACGGTTAAAGTATTATGTTTTTGTAATTTCTTCATTTAAATGAGAATATTTTAATATTTTGTAAAAGTTTTTGTATATCATACCTACATGTATTTTATCTTTTGTCAGCCTCGTAGTGTAATGGTCAGCGCGTTTGCCTACCATGCACGAGGTCTTGGATTATATTTCTAAGATGGTTCATACAAGATATTTATTTAAAAGGGTGTTTTTACACTAGAATATTTCATAGTCCCTGGACTGGTACTTGAAGCGAAAGACTGATCGTCTTACCTTCATTTAACAAAAATGATCAAGATTGCTTCAATTGGTATACCAATGCAGTGCCCTATGCACCATGAGGTGTGGAAAGGGAATGATGATTATGATACATGTACATAATATATGTAACTTAAGAACAATTATTTTTGTACCTAGAGGTGCTAGGAATATTTTCTTGCAATTTTTACATGTCAATCATTTATTTTGTATAGCAAGTATGTACTTTTTTTCCCCCAATAAACACCGTATTTTGGCACTAAACTGAATAAAAAATACCGATGGTATAAGGATACAACCCTCTAAATTTTAAAATTCGAGAAAACATGTTAAAATTGCGGTTATTTGTCATTTTTCCAGTTTATCAACTAATAATTCTCTAAATCCAGCGTGTTTTTGTTTTAAAGCTACTACTACTACTACTACTACCATCACGCCATTTCCCCGTAGGGGTAGGCAGAGAGAATGGACCGCCACACACGTCTATCCTGGCATACACTCTTAGCCTCTTCCACATTCATACATCTTGTCATACATGCCCTTCGGTTCTGTCTGCTTTTGACATGACCAGACTTAAGATTTTGGTTTATCTGATCATGCCACGTCTTCCTTGGTCGTCCTCGTCTAACGTTGCCGTTCATATTACATAAAAAGGCTCATTAACGGTACTGATACAAAAAAATATTTTAAAAACTATTTTGTGCACATGTATCATGTTCAAAATATTTATTAACTTATTCATATTTTATTAATACAAACTATAAATAATAATAAAAATAATGTGACCTCACTGGGGTTACCCGTGCCGAGGACACTTAACAATATACTTTTTTGAAATCTTTTAACATTTAATAATAAACAAAGAAGACTTGCTTAATACAAAGAGATAATTAACATAATATTAAGACTGTTTTGAAAACAAGGTATATATTTATGTACATCTTTATTATTTATATTACAAAACGCACAATGAAAATAACAATAACCTATCATAAGCAGTACACCTTTGGAGCAGTTTTTTTTTTTATTTTTAAGAAAAGGAAATATTTGCGTTCTTATAATTTACACAAATATTTCAATTTTGGTGGCCATTTTCAACGAGTTGTTAATAACTCATAATGAGAAAATGGAAATCAAGTTGGGGTAGAGTGGGGTTTGAATTTCGGGCCTCTGGCCCGTGAGTCCGCAACACTAGCCACGGGACCACAACCCGATTCATGTTGATTTAATATTAATTTGGGCGAATGAGACAATCCATTTTACTTCTACCTAGCTCCACTATCCATTTTTTTATTTGCTTTTTAATCATTTTCTCGCTACTAATCGTTTTTATAGATAGTGGAAGTAGGTTATAGATTTTAATTGAATAATACTCAAAATTCCTTTGTTCGAAAGTGGTATTTGTTTGTATCTGTTTAAGTTGTCTTTGTGTTGAGGATCTAGTTGATAGTTGGGATTTATTTTGATTTAATAGCATAATTATACATTTTTACAAATTAAAAAAAATTTCACTTGTTATATTTTTACTAAAACTAAAATCCCACCAAGCCACTTTTTGTAGCTTGTTGGTGAAGATTATATTTATACTGACTTTATAATATTATTTACATTTATAAAAACAATGAATAACATATAAAAATTAACAGCCGGAAAGATCAGAATAAACATGTTTATACAAATAAATACAAGAAAATAAATGAAAAAATAAAATATTTACACCTAGGCTACTATTCATATATAAACTCTTGATCGAGTAATTATATTATTTGTATGTGGTGTGTTGTAGAGGTTTTGTCTTTCACATGAGTAGGGATAGTTTTTGAACCTGTAAGTGAGTATTGTTTTAGCGTATAATTGTATTGGAAAATATGCTATTTTTTTATTATATGCAAATGAAAGGCCGGAAAAGACTTTTGTTGAGTCAAACATACAAAGAAGATCACCTAGATTGGGCTGATTTTTATTTTGCCGGCCAACAAATACAAACATATTATTTAAATAGAACTTAGTATTATAAACATTTTATATTAACATATCAAATCTCTAAATCAATTCTCTGAGACTATATATAGGTTTAAATATTAAGCCTTAAAGTATCACTCAGCATAGATATAAAGAATTTTTGTTTAGTCAAAAGTATTATATAAAGTGGTGTAATAGTAGTTCATTGCATTTTAGTCTCACGTGCATTATGAAACGGTCCAAGGAAAAATAAAACAAAAAAAAAGAATAATCAATGTATTAAATATTTAAGTGTAATCCTCTATAATTCTCATAAACACATTTTACTATCTTAATAAAATTATTTATTGACAATTCTTGATGGAAATCTATTGGAATGATGTAATAACTTATATTAATTCATTATTAATTTAAAAATCAACAATGAAACAATAAATAATAAAAAATTAAATGTTTTTCATAGAATAGAATCCTCTCTTAAAGAACACCGCCAACACATGTTTCAATAATTTGTCTCACTCATTGAAATATTGCGTATTGTGTCTTTTTCAACTTTTTTAAAAATGTACCTACACTTAAGATGATATTTAGTTTTATGTTAATTATCCTTACACTGTGTAATATTCACCAGTCTAAAGATGCCCATTAGAGGCTGAAAGCGCTAATTGGTCAAATAAATAAATGGAAGTGTACCAAGTATTTTCAAATTTATAACTAATATTCAAATTCAAATATAATATCATGACGATAGTTCAGAATTTTTCAATAAAGAACTTAAATCGAAACATTAAATAAAATATTTTGATTCTGTTCAAATTATTCTCAAAAACTGCTAGATTAAACCTTCTAGAAATTTTAGAAAGAATATTAAATCATTTAAGGAAAGATGGAAAAGTTAACGGATGGAATACAAAATCAAAGGAATTTTCAGCGCTTAAAACCTAAGATTACAATTAAGTGTTTCAGGCGATTCCTAAAGCATTTAAATTTGTTATTAAAACTTTTCTGAATATGTTCATAGTAATTTATCATAGAAATAAAAGACTAGCGCGACTACTTAAATCCACAAATTTAAAATAACTGGTGACCGATTTCACCGATGTAAATATAAGTTATTTTGATATATTATGTTTGTAAACGGACATGCCGAGACTAGATTCACCCTTAAAGTATGTAGGAATCCCCTTAAGAGTGGATCTTTTGAGTTTGAATATTATCTCACACACTTGACTTAAAACTATAAAAAAAGGGTTTATTTTGTAATATTATATTTTATTATTAAATTTAATTTAGATGGCCGGCACTTTCAAAATAAGCCAAAAATGTATGGAGGCTTGGTGATCTCTTTTATTTTTATCAGATTACGCAATAATGCATTAAGAGGACTTTATTAGTATACGGATGATATGAATGTTGATAGTAATTTGCTATTTTTCAAACAATAAACCATTGAAAATCATCGAGGAGTATCCAACTCATGTCCGTAACTAGAAATGATGTAAATGTTCAAACAACTAAGATCCTTCGATGCGGACCAAAATCACGGCTGCACAAACAAGGATTCTGCCAAAGGAAACATCATTACAGGACGTGTGCTGAAATTCTATGGTAAATTTCAGGATTCCAGAAATCCTGAAACCGCATTGCGACAAAAACTATTTCTACATTTCGATTGTGAGAGGCTAAATGACTGATGTGATGTAAAGAAAATTAGGAAGAAAAATGTCGATTTTAAATTAGAATGCCACAAATCTAAAAGCGTCACATTGAGAAAAATGACTTTGAAGATTTTGACATTCGCATGTTTCGACCACAGATAAAACCAAAAACACATAAAATAATGTATACAACATTTTGCAAAGTTGTATATTTAATTACAGAAAATAGTTAATGGTTAATTTTGACACTTTATAATTACAAATATCATGTTAGGAGTCTCATTATGCACTCGTAACTGGTTCAAACCTTCAACGTAACGTGTGAAGAGACTCCCACGAGTCATTGAGTAGTAACTTGAGGTTAGGAAATGATCGCCTGATAATTGCTGTCTATTTTATCTTTGAAAAGTTATTTTTCAATATTTTTTTGGACTTATTTACGGACAATATCCAATTTAAATAAATTATATAACGAAAAACAATAATAATAAAGTAACAAATAGTAGAAGGAATACAACAAAGAAAAGCAAATACAATTTAATTCATTAGACAGGCATTATGGAATCCAGGTTAATTCTACAAATATACAGTCAATTTATTGGAAATATTTCTTCAGTTTATTTGTAAAAAAACTCAATTTACAATCAAAATAATTTAGATCTTGATTTTCATTTATAAATCTAATAATTCTGGGTAGATGCGCATGGAAACCATAATTAGTATTACGATGACCGAGGAACTGAATTTCATTATTTTTGAGTCTACGTAAAGGAACATTAAGAGATGTTTGTTAGAGAATTGTCGGGACATCAAATTAATTATTAAGTATTTTAAATATGCAAATTAAATCTGCATTAAATCGATGTTGTGAGAGACGGGATATATTCAGGAAAAGTTCCATGTCGGTATAGTTAGAGTGATCTCTTGTGATTATATTTGTGTCTTGCATAGTAATCTAATTAGGTTTTACATTTTTCTCTCAAATTAATATTTTACACAATTTTTCTCAGAGTACTCAATATTAAATCGTTTTCAGAGATCCTCATGAGTAAAATTTCTAATTAAAAATTATATTAGAATTCTAAATATGTAATTTTTTTTTCTTATTTGTAATTTTTTTTTGAAAATAAGTAAAAAAACCGTGGAAATATTCGTAGTAATTGCTGAGATACAAATTAATTAAGTGCAATTTGCAACGTCACGCCACTTTTACCACAGAAACGAGCTGGTAAATGAACTTTTTAGTTGTGTCAATTTGGTACAGTTAACTTCAACAATTTTGAAACATGTTTGGAATGATTGTTTATTAAAATGTTATTTTTTTGTTAATGTTTTTACACGAATAATAATTAAATTTCATGAAAATTATAAAACACAAGCGGACCTGACATCTGACACAATGTTCGCCCAAACGTTGGCTTGCTTGTAACTAGCTGGCTCAGCAAACGTTTTATCGATTTTCGAATTTTCGATAAACTATATACTAAGTGACATTTGACATTGAATTTTACATTTCAACCTCTTTGTTTCGTCATTATGTGTTTTGTTGTTGTTGTTGTTGATTTAGACACTGGATATTTATTTAAAAGATACCTAATTAAAATATAAATTAAGTTGCATCGAATCTTTTACAAATAAAATCCATCTACGTGAGTGCTGTCTACGTTGCAGTGAGATAAGGGATGAGGGGTTGTTTATCTCTTTCTATGGCTAATTTTCCGTATGTGAAAACTAACTGAGTGCCGAAGAGAAAAGTTAGAGAATTCCTGTTTAGACCAAAAGTTAAATAAAGTTGCTAGAAAGTACGGAATTAAGATAAAGAACATTGTTGGTTCAGCAAAAAGACGAATGTAATGAATAACAAGATGAACCCATTGTGAAAATAAAACATACAGATTTAAATTAAATTAAACTTTTTCAAAACTTTAGTGTGGCTGTGATGTCACGCTAGTCTGCATATGATACAAGACGTGATATATCTCTCTATTTTTTAAAAAAAATATGTTATTTACTCTCACAAAAATCTCTCACCAATACTAACAACATTCCCGTTATATAAACCGTATCATACTTTATAAAATCCTCTCACCTCTGTCAGTACATACTTAGATTTTTCAAATCTGTATATTTATGTTTTTTTTTTTTTCATATAAGCGGGGAAATTTTCCATTACAAAACTCATGATAATAAGAACATATTTGATTGAATTAATTAAAAAATACATACATTTATACTTATAAAACCTGTGGGTGGAAGGATCTAGTAATCTATTTATCTAAGAATCCCTTCCCGAAACTAGTAGAGCTTTAAAAGCAATTCCTGTGGTGACCCTGAGGTGATTTTTACAAAAATGGCGCTATTTAAATCATCAAAATAAATATCTATTTATTTAACTTTTTGTATATAATTTTATTTGTACATTGCCGGGGCATTGCCAAATGGCAATTTCTTCCAACCAACCAATAAAGTAATAGTTTTATTTTTATAATTCAAGTTACAGAACATATTCAATATAAAATGAAGATTAAAAAGCCAAAGATATATAAAAATAGAAATAAAAGAATTTGTTTATAAATTATCTTAAATCAAAATTATTACTTAATAGGAGGAAGGAAAAAAGAGGAAAGAGGAAAGGAGAAGAGATTTAGGAAGAGAAAGATGTTTTTTTCAGACGTGATTTAAACAGAGATAATGTAGTAACATCTTTGGATGGGAGATGACTCTACAGTCGAGCCGCAAGGACACTGTATAAATTAGAGAAAAAAGAGGAACTGTGGATATATACCAGAGGAGACCCCAGCAAAATGGTCTTACGAGGTTTTCCTGTAATTTGAATTATTTAATACCAACTACACTCCTGACTTTTGCTCAGATAATTTTATTTTTTGTGCCCCCAGAGTGTTAAATATCCTGGATTAACGTATTAAGTTCTCGAAAACGAAAAATATTTTCAGAAAGAGTTGACAAGTTTGGGTTTTGTCTAAGGTAAGAGACCATTGTAGGAGACTGCTGCGAGATATTGCATAGATTTATATTAAGCGTGTTATTAAAATATTTATTAAAATATATGTATGTTTAAGTAAAACTTTATTTAATTTTTAGCTATAATTTAATTAGGTGCATGCTTCCACTTTCCATAATTCTGTAACCCAACTAAACACAGGGCCCACGGCCTCATAAAGTTTTGGATACTTTAATTTATATATTATTATTATATATACGTAAAAAAAGTATTTACTTCCACACTTTGTACATGGATTAATAATATGGTCGCAATGTAGTAAAAAAATGCAAGAATCAATACAAATAACAATGAATATAGCACTTAAAGTAACATTTAATTTTAATAAATATACTAGAACCACAGATTTATATAGAATAACAAAAATGTTCAATCTAGAGGAATTAACCTAGACAGAAAAAAATAATAATATTTAAGATGAAAAAAAATAAAATAAAGACAAATATTAATTTTAATTTTTACAACAACATACATAAAATAAATACAAGAGCATCAAATAATTTAATTCGCGAACAACTTGGGACTAACAGAAAACGAAACAGTTTTGTGTATACAGCAATACATATTTACATTTCACTTTCTAATAACCTAAAAAATAAACAAAACATATACGTACTTAAAAAACACCTAATTAAAACAGTTCTTACAGCCCGTGTGACGAGTGATCTGTGATGCAATTTTATCGACTTTTTATTTAAACTATTGTGTTATTATATATACCATCCCCTCATACCAGCACTTTTGCTGGTTGGGAATATTTCGAACAAATACAATATGTTATGTAATATGTTAAAGTTTAAAAACCTTGCTGTCTACAAAAAAAGGTGCTGCGTTGGTTTGGACATGTTAAGCGAATAAACAACGAAAGGACGGCTAAAAGAATCTACGATGCAAATGTTGATGGATGCAGAAATCGAGGAAGGCCGAGAAAGAAATGGCACGAATAAGTCTATCAAATACTTGAAGATTGACATGTCAAAAGCAGGAATAATTGGCGTGCGTGCATCAGAAGATGTATGAATGTAAAGGAAGCGAGGTCTGTATGCCAAGATAGAGTGATATAGCGTTCTATCCTCTCTGTTTACCCCCACGGGGAAACGGCGTGATGGTTTGTTTGTTTTGTTTGTTTGTATTTTGTCATAAATAAATCAATCTAAATCTACAGGGTGTTCTTTAAACCCTGTCACATCCGAAACCACGATGATCAATATGAGCAAGAAGACATATAGGCATATTAAAATAAATTTGTAGAACGACAAAAATTAAAAAAAAAATATATTTAAAAAAACAAATGGTGCTAACTTCTGCCAGGGAGAAACGAGGAGGGGGGAGGGGGGGTCTGACACACCGTTAACGACGTGGCCGCGCCCCCCTCGCTTCTTCCCTGCAGAAGTAAGCAACCATTTGTTCTTTTTAAATATTTTATTTTGTTAAATCATACTGATCATCGTGGTTTCGGATGTGACAGGGTTTAAAGAATATCCTGTATATATATATTGAGAGTTTATTTTTCGGCGATTTATATCGCGAGGTCGCAACCGCGCGATTTCCACCCTGTCTGAACTAAGCCTATATGTAGAATGACTTAACCCTTCCTGGTGCAAGTTTTTTTCAGAAATCAATTAAAATGAAGTTTTTCAGAATATTAAAACTTTTGTTCAGACAAAAATAGGAAAAAGATTTCGTTTTCAAAAAACCGTTCGGTTAGTACTTCTGTATAAATAAATAATAAAATGACAGTACATATAAGATACTGATTAATCGCTAAACTTCCTTCTTTAGAAATGAGTAATGCTCTGACGTCATGAGTTCTGGAAAATGGTATTAGTCGAGCATAGAGATCAGGAGATATATAGAACAGTGTCTTTTCGTATGGCTTGCTCATTAATTAATAAAATCCTCGACTTTCAAAGGACTAAGTGTCTTCCCTGAATGGTCAAGTTTTTCGCAAATGTCAAATTGATAGATGAAAGACGCTTTGGACTTACGACAGGTGAAACCACAATTATTTTTTTTTAACAAATTACAACAGGGATGGAGAATATCTTAGATAAGGAAATATGGAAGTCAAGGCATTTACAGGGCTCATGACCTGTCATTTGATGGTTTAAAAGGCCACTTTACACGCTGTGTAACATTCACCATTTTGCCTATGTTTGAACATCCATATTTCTTCAATTCTTCCATCTGTTGATTTTAGTGGAGTAAAAGAGCTGAAACCTTTATTGTTGTGATGACATTCATCTGACTGAATTATTTCACGTACAAGGCAATGCCAGAAAACAATTTTTCAATTTATAAATTTCTTCTTGGACCAGTTGGTTTCATTACAATATTTGAGTTTGTCCAAATGTTCATAGACAAAATACTGGATTTCACTCCCTCGGGGGTGAATCCCTCGGGGGTCATTAAGATTAACAAATTACAACAGGGATGGAGAATACCTTATTTTTTATTTTTTTAAATAAATTACAACCTTTGTTGTTTTTATATTTCATTTAGAATAGCGATTTTAGCGAAATATAAAAATTTAAGGGGCGTTTTTCAACGCATTGATATAAATCACTTCTAGAAAATAGAAATCAGGTTTTGGTGGAGACGAATGCGAGTCTCGAAGCTTTAGTTCGCGAGTCTGCGACACAAGCCACTGGACCACAACTCAATTGAATAGGTGTGTTGGTTTTTACGGTCCTTTTATCAATATTATGTGTTGGCTACCATTGCAGGTGCCATCTTCGGGGTAAACTGTGTGTTTTGTAGAAAAAAATATGTGTTTTTGTGCTAGTAATTTGTACCGTGGGCACATTCCATGATATTTTTGTTGTGTGTAGTGTCGGAAACCATATTAAGTTTAATTTCAGCCCATCGGCGTCGGCGTCGTCGCTGGTTATGTTATTAAATTCATATAGAAGATAAGGGTAAATTGAAACTTACGTTATAACAGTCGGCAATAATTTTTCACAGCTTATTTGGGTTATTAAGGGTGTTTGTGTAAAAAGGGGTTTTGGTGGTTGAGGGTTAAAGCTCGTACTCCAGTAAGAGATTAACAGAAGACACGAGGTTGCTGTTTAATGCGTATTTATTTCATGGCAAATAAAATACAGCATTTGGTTGTGTAGCGCGAGCGTAGCGGGGATGATGGGTTGGAGTAACCGCACTTGAACTACATGCTAGAACTGAGTGACTGGTGTTGACTGACTGACTGACTGACTGAACTGAACTGACTGGACTGGGCACTGACTGCGCCCTATGGTCTGTTTATAAACCACGTTCCTTTGTTCTTCTTATCTTCATGGAAGCGATCATAGAACAAAACAACCGATTTTCTTTCGAGCACCTTAAAGAAAATTTTAAAATTGATGTAGTTAAGTCCATTAAAGATTTAGGAGCTGTTTTGGACAATAAACTGACATACGACGAGCATATATATAAATCAGTTAATAAATCACTGACATTACTTGGCTTCATTACTAGAATATCCTCTGATTTTACTAATGTCTATACAATCAAAACTCTTTATTGCTTAACTGTTCACCCTCTTTTGGAATAGGCCTCCGTGGTCTGGTCTTCATTCTATGTTAATCACATAAATCACATTGAATCGGTCCAACATCGCTTGCTTCGAAAAGTAGCGTAGATGCTTAGACTATAGAGAGGTAATTATTCTTATGATAATATACGAGTCAATGATAAATATTTCTAGTCTACAAAACGTAAAACTAATATTGATTCCATATATATGTTTGGAATACTAATGGTGTAATCAATGTTCCGTCATTACTGGGACAAGTAAAATTCAATATTTAGACTCGTAGCTTGAGAAACAATGAAGTACTGTTCATCAATCAGCATATAACAAACTATGGCCTAAATTCTTCAATGACCCGTCGTTGTCGTACTGTTAACTCAAGACAAGATCTGGACTTTTTTGGTTTAAGTTTACAACGATTTAAACAAGCACTAAATAAATAGTCCAGATCTAGTTTTGATATCCTACTCTACTGATAACCTCGTGTTTAGTGATGTGGCCTCTCCAGGAAATTCCTAAGATTCTTCTGTAAGTCCACATCTTAAAGGTCTCTTGTCTTTTTCTCCTATCTTTTGGTAAGGCACCGTCTTTTACAGCCGTAGATCAATGTGTTTCATACATATATCGTGGCGAGTTGTTTATCCCTAAGCAACTCCCGTTTAAAGTTTCTGTTGTTGGACTCAAAAATCTTTGATTTTTTGTTAAATGCAAGACTTGCTTGATGTTTGCGGCAGTCGTCTTCCCCTTTTATTCTACTATCCCTGGGATGATATTTTAAACCCTCTCGCGGCCACTGAAAACAGTTTTATCTCGTGTATTTTTAGTGTTAATACACGAGATAAACGTGCTTTTTACGGTTTTTTTTGGTTTTAGAAAAACACCGCAGATGATACAGCTTTTGAGGTACACAATCTCTGCATTAGAAATTTTACTTTATTTTTCAATATTTTAATAAAGTAACTTTTTCACAATATCATACTTTACTCATAAATAATATTATCATCATTCCACGTCCGCTCCTTAGTTAGGGCAAATGGTGTCCACAAAGAGCCTGCATGCATATGCTGCCAGCTCCTGGGCCTCTTCTTAAATCAGGTTCGCGTCTTGCAGTTTTGATATTAATTGCCGAAAAACAGTCAGCAGTGGACGTCCAGGACGTCAAGAATCTAATTTCATGTAATTTAAGCAAGCGTGGTCAAGGCTCTCAGCAGGTATCTGCAGTATATGGCCAAGCCAACTGTAACTGACAAACTTACTACTATGCTCTATTTTTTATAAATTTATTGATATCATTCTAACTTTGCTAGAATTCCAATCGTCCATGCGCTTTGTAGCTGCACGATGATTGGTTATCTAGCTTTTATATACCAACTTAAAAATACCTAAATTTCATAAATGGGGTCTAGAATTCCAATCGTCTATGCGCTTAGTAGCTGCAAGACGTGTTGTAATCTTACTCCTTTTTATTATTCATATTATTTTTATTTTTTTTAGTATCATTAATACACTAAATTTATTTGTCAATTTTTAAAATGTGTAAATGGGGGCTAAATTTCTAACTGTCTATGCGCTCTGTAGCTGCAAGACGTCCTGTAATCTAGCTCCTATCTGTTAATTTTATAATTTTTTATAATTTATAATTCTTATAATTTTTTATTGATCTTAATTGAAAACGAGGAACTAGAATCCCAACCGTCCATGCGCTCTGTAGCTGCAAGACGTACTGGGATATTTATTAATTGTACAGCGCCCTTGAGGTGATTTTCACAAAAATGGCGCTATATAAATTATCCAACTATATATATATATATATATATATATATATATATATATATATATATATATATATATATATATCTATATATATCGCCTCCGCTTAATGACAGTTGTCACCGGAGGTTTCTGCATCCATTCTCATATTTCTTCATGCTTTACAAAGTCAAACCACCGCACACCCAAGATTCTTCGGAGACGGTTATTCTCAAAACTCAGTATATTGCTGTTTCTGGCCCAAGAGCAGGGCCACGATTCGCATCCGTAAAAGAGACTAGGTGTTATGCTGGCGCTATATATTCCTCCTCCAGATCTCTCTCTGTTGTGGTAAGAAAGATTGAGTACTTCGATGATTCACGAAGCTATGCTGGCGGTAGTAACTACCGAAAGGGGACCTCATGCCAGACAGGTTGGTGTTGAAAAATCAGACGAAAGCAGATCGAAAAGTGGCCCATGCCTGAGTGGGTAGGTTGAGCTGACTTAAGAGGTGACAAGGCAATCGCTCATAGACCTCAGGTTTCAAAAGCGTAAAGATATCACCCCATCTCCTTAAAATCCATTGTTCCAAAAAACCTTACAAAAAACCCAAAACATATGTAGCCAAAATATGCAAAAAAAAGCTCTTATTTTTATTAAAAAATTACAACAAGAATGAAGAATATCTTAAAGAAGAGAATATGGAAGTCGAGGCATTACAAGACTTATGACCTATCATTGGTTGGTTTAAGTGGCCACTTTATACACTGTAACATTTAATATTTTGCCTATGTTTTAACATCCATATTTTAAATTATTTTGGTTGTCATTATTTTGTCTTCAATTGCTAGTGATTATAACACATACTTTATATATAAAAAAAACATATGTTGTCGTGATGCAGTGGTCAGTGCGTTTGTCTACCATGCAAAAGGCCTTGGGTTTGATTCCCGGCACGGTTGATAAGAAATATTTATTTTAAAGGGTGCATTTACACTAAAATATTTTATAGTTCCCTGACTGGTACCCGAAGCGTTATGCAATGCAGTTCCCTATGCACCATTAGGTGCGGAAAGGTAATGTTGATGACGATATATAAATGGAAAACTAAAAATATTTAAAAAAATTGTTATATAAACAGTTATATTTTCTGAAATGCTGTTGTTTTCTCAGAAAAAAATATTACTTGAAATTAGTAAAAAATTCAAATTTACCGAATTCAACTCAGTACTAAGAATATTTTATTAGTAAAAGTAATCTCAATAAATTTTCTGAATTCCACCCATATCCGGCTGGAAATTTTATTTCCATTTGAATTTTTAAAGAATTTTCCGGGTTCCGATAAAATAAGGCTGCAAATAATCATAATGACGTTCGCGGAATGGGGTCTGAGCATTATCATCCTTTCGCGAAAATCATTTAAACGTTTTCAGGAAATCTTTCAGGAGTGAAAGAATGGGGTGTAAAAAGGACCTTAACCGAGAACTATTAATCGTAAAACTATCTTCGGATAGAATTGAATTGGGAAGAAATAAGAGAAAAACTTTTAGAGTTGCTTTGCAAAGGACTTTTCAAGATGGAAGATTTTAGATGTAGATGTCGTAATATGATATATTGAAGATATTCGTAAAATGTAATAGATTTGAGGTTTGGCCTCGTGATAGTATCTTTGATTAAAGATGAGATCTGAGGTCCTTTATTTAGCTTATTGTATCTCGAATTTTTATTTGTATTGTTTTGCTTATATCTGTTTCATTTTGCTTCGCTTCGCCTCGTTTTCTTATGTTTTGTTTCGTTTCTATTTGTTTTAGTTTCAATGCTGCAGAGCAGCGTTTATTTAATATTTTTTTAATTACATATAAAAATTTGTTACCCACTATATCTAAAGACTTTTCGGTGAGACAGTTTATTTCTTACATTATTTTATTTATATAATACATATTTATTTATTATTGTTAAACAAACAATATTATATATTATATTATAGAAAATATTCTTTTAATTCTTTTTTTTCAATTTAAAATTTTTATGTTATGTTTAGAATAACGCAATTAAGTGTTCGTTCTCCTAAGTAATATGTCATTCGGGAAACGACCAGGGAACCGTTAGTTTTTTTTATTTAGTATTGTAAGCGTGGGAAACTCTTTTTTATATTCCGGAGCAACAAAGTGATCTACAATCAAATATGTGCGAAGGTTTTCACGGTCACCGTTATCAATATGCTTCTTTTTTGGGTGATACCGTGTGTGTTGGATTTGCTCCGACGTTTCGGCTACCATTGCAGGAGCCATCTTCAGGGTAAACTAAGTGTTTTGTAGAAAAAAGTATGTGTTTAAGTACTAGTAATTTGTACTGTGTCGCAGTCAGCAGTAGGCACATTTCTTTTCATTTTTGTTGTATGTAGTGCTGGGAACCATGTTGAGTTTAATTTCAGCCCGTCGTCTTTGTTTATGTTATTTGGGTGTCTGCGTATTTCAATTGCCTCATTTATTATTTGTGCACTGTAATTACTAAGTTTATGCAAAATTTTCGGTTCAAAGGCGAAAAAATGTCCGGTGTTTATAAAGTGTTTCATCAACCCTGTCGGTAGATGTTGTGTTAATAAAATATATAATTTAAGGGAATAACCCGCTTAGCTTGAATTTTAGAGGCTTTTTATCAGGCGGAAATGAAAGAATATTGAAGGAATTTATGAAAAATACACCCATACCAATTGAAGAAAAAAGCCTGCTTGGATTTTATTTTTGCAACTGGCGGGAATCAAACCCGCGACATCAGTTTCATAGTTAGACGTCTAACTACTTGCGCCTATTATGCAATACGAAACCTCAGAAAAAATGTGTACGACACACGGCATAATAACCCAGAAAAACTCATTGCGCATCTGAACGGCCTTGAAAATCTAAGAAATTTTATCGCGATCCATATTATTTTTTCGTTTCATTTCATTTTGATTATTTATTTATTTTAGTTTCATGTCGTTTCAGTTAGTTTATATTGTTTTTTTTTTATTTTTTAAGAAATATGAGCGTTTTTATAATTAACCTAAATATATAACCATTTTGGTGGAAACTTTCAACAGGTTGTACATAATTAATTGTTAGTAAATGGAAATCAAGTAGGGGTAGATTGGGGTTCGAACCTCGGACCTTTGATCCGTGAGTCCTCAACACTAGCCACGGGACCACAACTCAATTTTTTTTTTGTTAAGTTTCATTCCGTTCTGTTTTGGTTTTATATCGTATCTTTTATATTCGTTACATTTAATTTAATTTCCTTTCGTTTCATTCGTTTTGTATCGTTTCGAGTCGTTTTAATTTTTCTTTAATCCAACTCATTCCCCTACAAATTCTTTCCTACTTTCCTATGCATTACCATAAAATGTATTTAAATAAATAATGGAAACTGAGGTTTCTGGTAAAGAATTTCTTAACAACGCCATAATCTTGAAGCAGAATGCAGGAAAGATGGAATATCCTTAACAGATATCCACACTGTAGTTAAAAGTAGTTATCACGCGCCATTGTTCTTGAACTTTGCAACAATGGTGATTGGACTCAAAAAGGTAATAAACCAAAATCAGTGATCGAACATCCCATTTCCAAGACAAACAAAAACGATTTATTTTCAGAGTACCTTAGTCTTGTACATGACACGTAAGACTTCTAAAAACAGGGATCCAAATATATATTTAAAAAAAATTAAAAAATGAATTTCTTATGTTGACAGGAAACTAAGCACGGAAAAAATCGCCGATGACTTTGTAAAAAGCTTAAAAATAATCAAGGTAAGGGCTTAACTTGGTCGGTAAAACAGAATATAACGCTTATCGGCACGCCACATTTGCATACAATTGTCAACTGCTGTCACATCAGTAGGCATTTGTTCAAACAGTGGACCAGCACTAAGCTGCTAAACAACACACGAGTACATACAGTTGTGTATTTGATGCTAACTCTCGTTCATTTTACATTCAACTGGTTAAATTCTGTGGCATTTATGTAAAGAGGTACGTGTCACTATAAGCTAATTGCGCACGGAAGCCATTTAAAGTTACTAACTGGTTTATCTATTTTACGTACAGTTTTGGGTGTTATCTTAGAATAAACTATAAATGCGTGAGCTTACTAATACTTACGGCTGTAGTCTGGTACAACGCACGCAAAATGAGGAAATTATACGATTTCGCCATTTCAAAACTTAGGTTTTTTTAAATTGCGCAATAATAAAAAAATAATAAAACGTAAATTAGATAAAGACAATAAATTTTAAAGGTATTTCTGTTGAAAAATATACTTAAAAGTTTTATGCAACTAAAATAAAATTCCTTTTATACCGGCAGATTACGCCATTTTCAAATTTAGATTAAACTGAGGTATCTGGGATCTCAATAAAGACTAAGCATCGAACTAAAAAAAAGTAGCTATTTAATATATCGAGGGGTAGAGACCACTGGATGAGATTGCTTCAGGAATAAATATATAACATCGCTGCTGTCTTCATTATTATCCATAAACGTATATGTGTATATCATCACTGTCATACGTGTTATAATATAACTTTTCTACATTCCATTCTTCGACATGTATAAT
Source organism: Micrasema longulum (assembly GCF_059751315.1). Classification (NCBI taxonomy): domain Eukaryota; kingdom Metazoa; phylum Arthropoda; class Insecta; order Trichoptera; family Brachycentridae; genus Micrasema; species Micrasema longulum. Next base: position 194,178 of record NW_028278539.1, on the reverse strand, counting down.
TTTTTTTTTTTTTCTATTATTATCTTGCATATTGTTTTGATTATTTTGAATATTGTTTTGATTACTTGTATTTTGTTTTAATATGTAAATAAATATTTTTGATTTATGCATCGAAGAGTCCCGACTTAACACGGAATTTTCTAAGAAGTCGGGATATAAAAAAACATAATTGTGTATATGTAAAATTGTGCATTAAATAAAAAAATAAAAAATAGTTATAAATTCAACATGAAAGTGGCAGAAGCCAAATTTTAATTTTTGGATTTTGAAAAGAAATACAAGCATTTTAAATCACATAAATTTTTTGACATTTCTACGTAAAATTGTGACTTCGGTAATACTAAAAAAAATATATATTTATTGAAGTATTTTAATTGAAACCTATTGGTACATTTCACACCATGGCGAAAATAACACCATGGAATAAAATACCATACTGTGGATCAATGTCTATCGTTTAACACTTATTTAATGCCTGGCAAACGTAATAACCGATACACCATGAGACCGACAAATCTCCAGTCGATTTCCTTTTGCAGGATTTTTACCTGAGAGTGCTCGCTAAATTAAAATAATGATTTTGATAAAATTAAAACTATTTTTTTTTTGTTAGGTTTTACTGTATTATTTGAATCGAGGTCCCGTGGCTAGTGTTGTGGACTCACGGATCAGAGATCCGAGGTTTGAACTCCACTTTACCCCAACTTGATTTCCATTTTCTAATAGTGAGTTATTTATAACTCGTTGTAAATGGTCATAAATTTATTTGGGCATTTTATTGATATTTTTATGAAAGTGGAGTTTTATTAAAACAATATATATATAAATATTTTGAAATTTCAATAGGTACTAACGAATCTAATAAATGTCAAAACACTATGATTTTACCATGTCGTTTAGATTAAGATAATGACTCCGTGAAATATGCAATTCTTCGTCGGGTATCACGCGGCAGGTTTTTTTATTAGAAAATTCTTGTAATAATGGACAGACTTTAGTATAATTTACTGTAATAACTTTCATAATATGAATAAAACTTAATTAAGCTTGTTCGTTAAAAATACATAAATATCAAAGGTCCGTGGTTTGAATCCCACTCTACCTCAACTTGATTCCAACTCGTTAAAAATGACCCTCAAAATGAAATATTTTGGTAAACCATAAAAATGCAAATATTTCTTTTAAATAAAAAAATAAAAAAAACTTTTTGAAAAAATACACAAAATAAAAAATAAAAAAATTTTATGGTAGGAATAAATTCCTTCGGTCTTGACCATTAGATTTAGAGTGTGAAATTACTATATCACCCACCCAAGGAGAAATAAATCCATAAGATTATTTTCCCCCGCATCAAGAAAGATCACATTTCTTTTACTTCAAGAGGTCAACATAGGGTAGAGAGGGGTTATGGATGTTTTAACATTGTCAGAATGGCAAATGGTACACAGTTAGTACAGTGGTCACTTAAACCAGATATATGGGGGGTCTTAAGTGGTTTGGTCATGATATGGCTCGAAGTATTGTATTTTGTTTATCGTGTTCCTGAATATATTGTATACAATTATTTTACTGCCCTTGCTTGTCTTTGCCACATGGTTTTATTTTATTAATTATATATACGGTGTAAGCCAATAACAACAGTTACTTGAAAAAACATTAATACAAGAAACTGAATAAAAAGAATTTAAAACTATGTAGCAAAGACAAACAGAGGCAATACAATAATGGTATACAATATATTCATAAAAACTTTTGTTTATCTTAATAGCTTTCTAAAGGGGTGAAATCCAGTCTTTGTCTGCAAGAATTAACAATTAATTAAATTAAATTTCAAATTTTTGATTTTATATTTGTAAAAATAAGATAAAATGTTCAGTAGACTCAAATCAGCGTTTGATTTTTTATATTTTAAGTTTGTATATGAAGTTCCGCAAAAAAAAACACCAAATCAATCAATCAATTATATTTTTATTGTTAAATGTATGTATTTATATGAATAAAATAAATGGATAACGGACAAAATATGAATGTTCAAACAGGCAGAATTGTAAATGCCACAAGGCGTAAAGTGGCAACTTAAAAAACGTCAACGAAAGGCCATGAACTTTTGAAATGCCTGGAATTCCATGTTCCTCTATTAAGGAAATTCTTGATACGATAATATATATTTATTTTATTTCGTTTTATTGTGAAAGTTTCTCAGAGATAAATGTTCGCGACTTAAAAAGGAAATGCTGATTTCAAGGACGAATAATAAATAAAAGCGATATTGTGCCCCTCTCTGACGCAGTCCAAACTCGCAATGGCTTGGCCGCTCGCCAAGTGCATCTTATATAGTGATCTCAGCAGTACCGAAGCGCTCCAATTTTGAATATAATCTAGAACGTTATTTTTAATGTTTGTTTTATTCGTTCCCGCAACAAGCGATGACATTGTCATATTTTGAGGTGTAAATGGCTGTGGGTTAGTGGGTTACTTGCCTAAAAGAAACTGTGGAATTAAAAAGGATGTTTTTAAACTAAATTTCGGATCAGTTAAAGTTTTTGAAGTTTCAATTTAGATATTTAAATTAACTTTAAATTTAATTTTTAACCCTCCCGGATCTAAAGAGTAACTAAGGTCCTCCGGGTAGTATAATGAATTTTATGTTAATCATATGAATGTTTACTTTTCTTTATAATCCTACCCAATCATAAAAAGGTATCAAAATTATTAAAAGATTTTTCTGACGAGTTCTTTCAAATATAATTAACATTTACAATTGCTTTTTTTCCGTGCAAACAGCAAACATTGCAATTCGTTCGCTCTACAGTTATATTATTTTTGATACGTTGGTCATTTTGCACGTGATCTTCTTGCTATTTAGTCGCTTATTTCTAGTAATAACCACAACAATCCGGATTTCGTGCGTCAGATTTAACATACATTTGTCTTCCTAACTCTTTGTTGTGCTGCAACTACCATTTCGCCATTTCCCTGTAGGAGTAGGCAGAGATAGAGGTCCGCCATACGCATCTATCCTGGCATACATTTCTAGCTTCTTACACATTTATTCATCTTGTGATACATGCCCTTGAGTTTTTTCTGCTTTTGACATAACCAGACTTAAGATTTTGGTTTATCTGATCATGCCGCGTCTTCCTTGGTCATACTCGTCTCACGTTTTTGCCATATGTACTTGTTTTACCATTATTTCATCGTCTATTCGTTCTACATGACCAAACTATCCTAATCTTTCCTAATCTTATCAATTATACTTGACTCAGATTAACACTCTCACTTGATTTTATCATTTGTAACCCTGTCATAAATTGATTTTTTACACATTTGTCTAAGAAATCTTATTTCAACCACGTTCACACGGATTTCATCCTTCCTCTGCCAGTTCCATGTTTCACTTAAATACATAAGATCTGGGACTAAAACTCCATTGTGCTTTGCCAGTTTAGCTTCGATTGACATATTTGTATTAGCAATTACTGTGCTTAGAACGTCGTTCATTTTGTTGCCCGCATTCACTCTCCTTTTTACCTCTTTTTCTACTCTTTCATCTCTTAAAAACACGCTTCCCTGATTCACAAATTCTTCTACTTGTTTAAGACATTCGATGCTTACATTTATTATGTAGTCAGTAACCTCACCAAACTAACAGTAGATAAAACAAGTCAGTTATGGAAATTTTAAGAATGAATTTCTAATTGATTCTTTTTGACATACCGCGTACTTATTTTCTAATAATGATACTCATCTATATAATTTTTTATTCACTGTACTTTTTCAATTCAGGATGCAAAATAAGTATCCTATTTTACTTCCCTCCTCTCCGACTATCCATTTTTTTTTTTTTTAATGTCAGTAGGTCGCTCCGTTGAGACGTGAAGGAAACACAAACATACACATAATCACAGTTATAATATTAATAAAGATGTGCAAGCTCTAACACGCACACTAAAAAACAGCTGTTATTTGAAAATATTTAAAAAAAATAATCAACAAGTTTTGTGTAAATTTGTCCAGCCTATTTTTTTTTTTTTTATTTTAATTTTTTACTTTCTTTTATTGAGAAAACGTACAGTACAATTATATAGTTTCATAGTTAAACTTTACTCTAATGGACCAGTGAAGTTTCCATATAAGGTAGTTGATCATTATATCTAATCTTAATTCTACGATCTCAGGTCAATTAACTATTTTTATTGCAAAAAAAGGAAAAAAATATATAAATGAAAGTAGTTTAAAAATTTAAATCAAATAAAAAAAAAAAAATTATAGTTTGTATATCAACAACTAACGTATTTAAATAAATGGAAAATAAATGAAATTATAATGTAAGAATTGTTATAAATAAGAATAAAAAAAAACATGCTCAATTCCAAAAAAAAAACAGTTTCAAAAGGGAAAAACATTGAAAAGTTTTTTTTTATTTGCTGGAAGATAATGCTTTCAGCAATAAGTCCGCCAAAATATTTTTACATTTTTAAACTTATACTTAAACTTAAATTTAAAATAAAATTAAAATGTTTGACTCCGCCCATTTTCAAGGGTAACTATTCATTCGTGATCGGCACGTGGAACTCAAGGAATGTTCTAAGAACTTGTATACCTCTTAACAAGGGGCTTTTGATTTGGAAGATATTCCTTTGAGAATAAAAATCCCTAACATTGTATGAAAGAAGGGAAGAAAAAATACGATATATAGGTTTTTAGGACAGGAAAAAGATGGTCTTAGAAAGTAATAAATATTTTACCCGCAAATGAGCTGCTTCCTAGAAACTTTTCTTAATACTTCGCACACTATTTGTTTAATCTTTTAAGGTTATATATTATTCGTATAAAAAATATCATGACGTCTAGTTTTTTTTTTACTTTCGTCATTATTGGCTCTACAGCCCGTTGTGAGCCCTGGTCTCCTCCAGAATCTGTCTCCATTCCTATCCCTGTGGCTCTTCTTCAGTTCGTCAGGCCAATTGTTTTAATGTTATTTTCAAAATTGTCCAGTCATCTTAATTTTGGTCTGCCTCTACTTCGTCTGCCTTCCGGAGCGGTATAAACAATCTTTTTTGGGGTACGGCTATCATTCATTTTGTGCACATAGGCCAACCATTGTAATATTCTTATTTTGATGAATAATGCAATGTTTGGTTCGCCATACAGTGCCTCTAATTCATGATTAAACCGTCTCCTCTACACTCCGTTTTAGTTGACTGCACCACGTATCGCCCGTAATATTTTTTTTTCAAATACTAATACCATGTTTTCCCTTTTTTATATATCAACTTGTAAAAAACAATTATACCTCGAATTCATTCATTAGACGTACCTGTATAAATTATAATGGACTCAGTATTGATGGAGACATTTTTAACTGCACGTTGCATTTGTACAGAAAATTTCTTCTTGGGGTCGATTATTTGGGATAGTTGCTGAATGTGAATCTTGAGTGGTTTATGCTTTGTATATTTGCCGCATGTAATGTATGTGTTTGTGTATGTTTTATATGTGCGTTCGTGTGTGTGTGCGTGGATGGCTCGGAGTGTGCATTCGGTATTTTTATTTATTTTAATTTATTAGCTCTATGGAAAACGCCAATGTAAATAATTATTATTTTCTCAAATGAAATTCTTATTTATTTATTTTTTGTCACATTTAATGTTAATATCTTTTGCATAATTAATAAAAAAATAATTGGTCTTTTTACGTTAAAAAATTGTTGTTTTTAATACTTATTATGTATAACTGTATGTTTTCAGAATAAAATAAAATAAACAAAAATAAACAAAATAAAAAAATCTCTTTCGGTCATAACCCAGCATTTAACACCATATGCAATGACCTGTCTAATGAGATTTATTTTTTAGTTTATTCAGATAAAAAATATAAGTATTTAATATTTTTACTAAATATAAATTTTATATACGCTTAATACATATATTTACATATATTTACATCAATGTTTTCCATTACGTAAAAGGAAAAACAATTCTTGTGTACATAATAAAGAGTGACAATATCTAACAACGGTTTCCGTTTCCGTTTTCTGACAACTTCTACCTCTTACTCGCTCTCTATAAAAATATCATTTTAATTTTAAGTATAGCTGATTATAACCTGATTCACATATTATTTACAGTGGATTCACTTCAAGTTACAAGTGAAATATAAAAATCACAGTGACATCGGCATATTTATATCGAAAATCTAACCTGTAATCAACCTACCTACAGGAAGGTAAATAAACACTATTATTTAAATATCTCATCATATAAAGTGATCCTTAATACCATAATCACTATCCATTGTCTCACTTTTGTCTAAATCAACACACATTATGGCAGATAAATGTAAAGAATGCACTGACGTAGTACCCAAGGTTGATCTTATAAAATGTTTGAAGTGCTTGAACACTTTTCATTATAATTGTGGAGGTGTTAATCTACAAAAATTTAAAAGAATGACGCCCATACAACTTGAAACCTGGTGCTGCATAACTTGTAAAGCTGATTCAGCATGTTCGGCACTGAAGAACACAAGAAATGTAAAAACCGCGAAACTGACAGCTGTCACTTCAAAGTCTACCATAGATTCTATTGATACCAACGTTCCTATCACAGACAATAATAACTTCAATATCATGGACTCTAAATTAGAAACATTTGTGTCTATAATTGACATTAAAATATCTGAAATGAAATCTGATATTCTACAATCAATCAATAATAAATTTTCTGTATTCGAAAAAACTTTGTAAGCCCTATTATTAGAAAATAAATGCCTCTTGGAAAAAATCGACAATGCATTATTATCGACATCGAAAAATGAGAAAAGTGATAATATTCCCAAAGCGTTAGAAAATGAAATTACGTGGAGCTCTATTGTCGCCAAGAAAAGTCAAAATAAATATCCTCCAATCACAAGAAATAATGCTCCTGCTCTTCCGGCCAGACCTACTGTACTAGTGCACCCCAAAGATTCCCAAATGTCGTCCAAGTCTACACTTGACTTGCTGAAAAAATCTGCTACTCCAGCTTCACTGGGGATCACGGTGACTGGTATACGTGAGATGAAGAATGGTGGAGTACTAGTCCACCCGAGTACCAAGGATGAGGCAATAAAACTTACTAATGCGCCTGAACTCACCAATTCTGGTCTCGTTGCCAAAATCGCGCTGCACAAACTTCCTCGTGTCGCAATTTATGACCTGCCGCAAGATTTTCCCCTTGAAGAAATCGTCACTGCAATACATAACCAAACTAAAGATGACACAGGCTTACCGCTTGATTCGCTTATGGACCAAATTAAATTTTCACACAAATCTGGTCCACGTTCTGGTAACTGCATACATGTTGTCAGAGTGCCCTCTGCAGTCCGACACTCACTAATAACCTCGGCGAGACTAGCTTATAACTGGGACATCCACAAGGTGCGCGACTGGATCGACAATCTTAAATGTGCCCACTGCCAACTTTATGGCCATATAGCCACTAAATGCCCATCAGATGCTCCTACTTGCTCCCATTGTGCTAAAACCGGACACAATAAAAATTCGTGCTCGAAGCTAGACAAGCCTCCAGTGTGCGCCACTTGTACATTCTTCCGAAAACCTGCCACACATCCAACAGGGTCTTCTGATTGTCCAGCGAGAAAAGCTTCCGAAGCCAAGGAATTATCAAAGATCGATTTTTTAGCCAAAAACTAAATCGTCCAGTTGCAACCTCTAACTCATTTTCATACTACTACCAAAATGTACGAGGTGTAAATACTAAATTAAATTCTCTCATGTGCAATATTGCTATCTGCCACTATGACATCATTTTTCTCACCGAAACATGGCTAAATGATAGTATCGAATCTTCTGAACTTGGGCTGACTGACTACAATATTTTTAGATGCGATCGTTCTACAACTTATGGCAAGACGAGAGGAGGAGGTGTTATGATTTGTGTCAGCAAAAGAATATCTTGTAATGTAATTGATTCATCAAACTGTGTAGCTGATCAAATATATTTGTGTGTTAGAATTGGTCACAAAAAACTTGTAATTGGGTGTGTCTACATTCCTCCGACATCGTCAATTGATATTTACAAATCCCATTCTGACATGGTGGAAAAAGTATCGGTAGTTTCTAACTCTATTTTCATCTGCGGAGACTATAACTTGCCTAAAGTAACTTGGATCAACGACAATGAAGGCGTTAATGTGGCAAACCCCATATCTGTAAATGCTTCTCTAATTGTTAACATTTTCTCATATTTAAACATGTTCCAATTGAATTCTATACTTAACTGCTCAAACTATTGCCTTGATCTAATCTTTAGCAATAATTCTAATTCTACTGTCATTGAATCCATTGATCCATTATTACCAGTCGATAAACATCACCCTCCACTTTCTGGAGATATTTGCCATTCATTTTCTAATAACTTACTCAAACCTAATGACTCATTATATCTTAAATTTAAAGATGGTGATTATGCTGGCCTCAGTCAATATCTTTCAGAAATTGATTGGAACAGTATTCTAAGCAATTCTCATATAAATGATGCAGTCATCTTATTTAATGATAAAGTCGCAATTGGGATGGAACAATTTATCCCAAAAGGAAATTTTATTCAACCTAAGTTTCCAAAATGGTTTAGCTCTGATTTAAAGACTCTGATTTTGAAAAAGAAAAGGATCCACAAACTTTATAAACAAACTGGGAATCTCAAATTTTATCAACAATTTTCTCAACTAAGAGAACTTGCGAAGTCTGAATCATCCAATTGTTATAGATCATACATCAATGAAACTGAAACAATGTTGTCCATAAATCCCAAAAAGTTTTGGAGTTTTGTTTCTAATAAGCGTTTCAATAACGATCTGCCAATAAGTATGTTTCTTAAAGATAAACACGCATCTAATGGTACCGACATAGCTAATCTTTTTGCAACGCATTTTTCTTCAGTATATGTTAATAATTCTTCCAATGTTAATTCCTTATTTAGCTATACTAATACTGTAGACCTGAATAATTGTGAAGTGTCAGCTGAGGATGTCAGAATCGCTCTAAGTAAACTTGGTAATGGTAAATGTATTGGTCCAGATGGTATTCCTGAAATACTACTATCAAATTGTAAATCTAGTCTTGCCAAGCCTCTGTCTTTACTGTTTAATATGTCTTTAACAACGAGTGTATTTCCTGATATTTGGAAAATTTCTATAATAAGACCGATATTCAAATCTGGTGATAAATCTAACGTAACTAACTATAGACCCATTTCAATGATATCTCCTGTACCTAAACTATTCGAATCAATTATTACAAAAAAAATAACACCTATATTTAAAAATGTGCTGATTGAGGAGCAGCATGGATTTAGGACAGCCAAATCAACGACGACCAATTTGCTTTCTTTTACTGATACTATTTTTACAGCGTTCGAGAATAATCTTCAAGCTGATGTACTGTATACAGACTTCTCCAAGGCCTTTGACAAAGTTGATCACAACATTTTATGTGCTAAACTTCGTGCTGTAGGCATTAGAGATCCCTTTTTATCGTTTTTAAAATCCTACCTCTCACATAGAAAACAAAGTGTAAAAATCAATAACTTCATATCAAATAGCTTCCTAGTAACTTCTGGTGTACCACAGGGTGCCCACTTGGCCCCTCTTCTATTTAATCTGTTTGTTAATGATGCTGCTAATGTTTTTTCTTTTACAAAATTCTGGCTTTTTGCTGACGATAACAAGATACTTAAGCTAATTAAAAATATTGATGACTGTGTCAGACTCCAAGAAGACATAAATGCATTTCATACTTGGTGCAAAACTAATAACATGGAACTTAACATCGATAAATGCAAAATTATTTCATACCATAAATGTAAACATCCTTTTATTTTTGATTATAAACTTAATGGCCAAGTTCTTTCGATTGTCACCTCTATAAGAGATCTTGGAGTGATCCTAGATAATAAACTAACTTTTCTGGAACACTTTGATAATATAGTAAACAGATCCTTAAAAATTTTAGGCTTTATTAATAGAACTACGTCTGATTTCCAAAGTATGCTTACACTTAAAACACTTTATTGCTCTTTAGTTCGCCCTATTCTTGAATATGCATCTGTAATCTGGTCCCCTCATTATGCTGTTCATATCAAGCGCCTTGAATCAGTTCAACATCGTTTTATAAGAAAAATTGCATGGAAGATGGGATTGGAAAGAGGAGACTATTCATATTCTGATATGGAGAGGTTTTTAAGCATATCAAGTCTTGAAAAACGCAGATGCATTGCAGATATAATCTGCATGTATAAAATTATGAACTGTCTCATTGATGCCCCTGAAATTTTGCAAAAGATTCTTTTTAACGTTCCCACCCGTAGACTAAGAAATAATGAAATGCTTTTCCTCGGTCACTACAGGACCAATTATGGTGCACAGTCGCCTTTGCCCAGAATGATCAGGCGGGTGAACGATCATCAAGATCTTGATTATTATGGTGTAAGGATGTCTTTCTTTACAAATCAGCTAAAGAATCTGTATAGTTAGCCTATGCTTTTTACTTAATCTAAAAAATCTATCATCTGTCTTTGCTGCTTATTTCTGTTCCTTATATTTTTTTATTCCTTTGTAAAAATTTCTTTTAATTGTAATGTTTATAATGGACTTTGTCCGTAAATAAATAAATAAATAAATAAATAAATAAATAAATATTTTTATTTTCATTTTTACCACGTATAAATAACAAAAAAATAAAAATACACCATTTTTTCAATCAGTGCGACATAAAATAGAATTATAAATATAACTTTTCACATCTTTTATGTTGTACCGTTGACGGCACTTTTTATTTCCTTTGTTTATTTAATTAAACAAAAATGAACGTAGTTATACAGAAAGCAGCCGGTCCACAATTTTGAAAAAATAATACATTGGTGTTATCGGGTGCAGTAAGGTCAATTCTACCTTGTGCTAAAAACAGCCAAGCCGCTTTCATACAAAAAACTGTAATAGTCACCTTCTGAAAATAGTGTCGATCACAAACACGGCATTTCTCAATTTGCAAAAAACACCCACAGCTCTAGAAAAATCTGCGGGGTACTTTAAAAATCATTTAAACTGGTCAAATACTTTTTAATGGCTGGCTGTTTCCGCATAAAGGATTAACCCACTTAGCCTCTATTTAGAGGCTGGTCAGCAGGTGGGAAAGATGGGATATAAAAGGAGGTTACAAAAATTCACCACAACATCCAGACCAATTGGAGAAAACATCATTTTTGAATTTTTTTCTTGCAACTGGTGGGAATCGAACCCGAGACGTCAGTTTCACAGTTAGCCGTCTAACCAACCAATTGCGCCACGGCGCCTGTCTTTTTTGCCTGGTAAGTATAGTCATCAAGTGCTTTTTCAGTTTGATTTTAAACTTGACTTCAACGGAATTTTTTAGTTGGCAATGAAAGTCATAGTAGTGTCATAGTATTTTTGACAGTCCTACGTTTATCTTTGCTTTTAATGTGATAGTGTTATTGTTGTCCTGTATTATATCTGTGTATGTCAGAATTTTATGTTAAAATTACGTCGTTTTCATGTATGTTTTCCGTGCAATGTTGTGTGCTATTTTTATCGTCTCAATTTTCGTCAAGTATTTAACGTATATATCAAACTGATGTGTTTTTTGTACAGTTCAGTAGTAGGAGTCAGACAGAGTAAGTTGTACGTTAGATTCATTGTTTTATTTTGTTGTCTTTGAATCCTTGTTGTCTGTCTTGTTACCGATTTCCCAGAAGGTGATTATGTAGCTGAATTTGCCTTTAAAACGTATTTATAATATTTAGACACTCCATATTTTTTACAACCTACCTGTAATGTTAGTTATGTAGAAAACAGGTTTTATATTTGATAGTATGGTGTAAGATAATTGGATAGAACTGATTAGAATGTCGACTTCGTGGTGTAATGGTCAGCGCGTTTGTCTACCATGCATGAGGTCTCAGGTTCGATTCCCGACATGGTTGATATGAAATATTTATTTAAAAATGTGTTTTCACACTAGAATATTTCATAGTTCATGTACTGGTACCTGAAGCGTAAGACTGATCGCCTTACCTTCATGTATCTATTTATTTATTTATTAATTTACACGCCAACGGGCTTTTACATATATAAGAAATTACATTCAAGTGCAGCAGTGAAACATAATGTAAATTTAGCTAAAATAAAAGATAACAAGAAAAGCTAAAATATACAATAATAAGTCAAAATCAGGAAATGTACCAACATAGGTATAGGGTACATAAAAAAATATTTAATACATTTACATATGAAAACATACACATATACATACATATAAGTTTATACATTATTATAGAGATATATGAGAAAAAAAATAGTAAATAAAGAACAATATTAAGAAATTTTATACAAATTAATTTATAACCTTTTGAATACTTAACCTATATTTTTATAAAGACAGACAAAATATATCAATTATACCATACTCATTACCTAGCCGGTGTAGTCTAGGTATTGGTGAATTGTAATAATAATTGTGACTGCCAGGAGATTAAAAAAATAACGTTAGCTGCCGACTATTTCGAACTGGTACTTTTAAGCTGATAACACTAGTTAATTCCGGGACGTCCAATACGCCATTTGCTATTTTATATAAATTTAATAACTCATTTATAATTCTTCTTTTACACAGAGTTGACATATTTAGTGTCCATTTAAAATTATCGTAATCATTATTTTCAGTGGGTATATTAAGTTTGTAATAGATGAATCTAAGGAATTTATGTTGTACTCTTTCTAACTTTAAAATATGAACATTGTAATAAGGTGACCAAATTGTTGAATCTAATTCTAAATTACTTCTAACCAAGGCGGTAAATAGCACTTTGAGGGTAGTGATGGAATTATGGTGATGGAAGTAACAAAATTAATCGAGATATGTTGCGATTTGGTGTACCAATCCAGTGCTCTATGCACCATTAGGTGCGGAAAGGGAATGATAATGATGTTTGAAATATCATTGTTATTTAGGCTCCAAAGCTTTTTAAATAATTAAAAAATTTCTGAATTTGCAAACCATCTGATAAAAAAGCGTAATTTAAAAATAAATGCTGGGTTACATGTTCTACATCTTGAAAAGTAAATATTGAAATAAGATAACTCTGAAAAATAAGAATTTTGAAAAGCGATAAAAAAAGATAAATATGATACATAATATTTTCATAATAAATATAGAAGTCAAGGCATTAACATAGCTTATGACCTATCATTGAGTGGTTTAAGTGGCCACTTTTCACGCTGTTTAATATTGGCTTGTAAATGCTGGACTTCCATGTTCACTTCTCAAAAATGTTTTTCCTCTCTGTGGCAACAAATAAAAAAGAAAGTATGAAAGTTTGTTCTTTACACTCGTAGACTCGAAAACCACCGGACCAATTTACATGCGATTTTTCGCAAAATAATCCAATTTATGTGACTATCGTTTTTGAATAATAATATCTTCAATGTGTTCCTCACTAAAAAATCTAGCAGCGAATATGTGTTTTTCATCAAACTTCCAGGGTTACATTCGACTGAAATGCATATTCCAAAAAATTCGGAAAATGTTGTTTTTTGCATATTAAAAAGTTTATTTTTTAAGGTTTACAAACATAAATTATTTTAAATGGATACAAAATTCATTAATAGCCTTACGATTTCTTAATTTCTATATTTACATATTATTAATTGATTTTTAGTAATGCTTAAATAATTTTTACTGAAATTTGATTCATATTCGAAAATCGGATTCTTACACAAAATGCACCATTGTTGGTAAGTAGCGCAGAGTTTGACATTTGCAAAAATAATTAAATATTAATTATTTTATGTTTTGGAATTCAACCATTAATAAGTACCTACGAGTAGGTACCTGATTAAATTCTATATAAAAAAAATAGTTTTGGAATTCAATTATAAAGGTACCTAGATATTTTAGAAAAGTAGTTTTACTTTTATCCGGACAGTTTTTTGCACGCTTTTATGACACAGTCAACTTTCTTTCACTATTATTTTTTTATTTATTTATTTATTGACGGACTTATACAGTTCATTTCAACAATGGTAAACACATTTTCTCATCATCTTGATAAATCCTTGTTAAATCTACCTGGTTCATAAAGAAGTATAAAAATTGAAAAAATAAGTTTTCCAGGCGTTGCCTAGTATGAAGGTGAAATAATTCAATTAAATTAATCTCACCCGCATAAATAAAGGTTTCAGCTCTTTAGCTTCACAAACATCAACAGATGAAAGAATTGAAGTAGTAAAGATGTTCAAATATGGGCAGAATGGTGAATGTTACACAGTGTGTAAAGTCGCCACTTAAACCAGCCATTGATAGATCATAAGCCCTGTAGATGCCTAGACTTCTATATTACCTTATTTTAAATGTTCTTCATCTTTGTTGTAAAATGTTAACATTTTCTCATATTAAATACAGGTACAAATTAAATAAAATACAAGCAAATAAAGTTGAAGCTTAGACAGAAAAATAAAAATAATTACTATCTCAAGACAAGAGCTGGTGTATTTTAGTTCATTATTTTCTTTTGTAAAAACGTTTGTTCGACCAGCTTATAGCAGGCAAGCCAACGTTCAGGCAGGACGACATCTGTCAGGTCCGCTAGTACTAATTAAAATAGAATGCTCTTTTTACTCGGGTTAAAAAAATCCTTAAATTTAAATTAACTCTAAATTTGCTTTTACCCCAAAAACAATTTCGATTCTGTTAAATCAAAATTACCCTTACTATGGACTATATAATATTTAATACGCGGATATAACCCACACAATCGTATGAAAAATATATCTAAGAACATGACATAAATAAAGGGACAAGTCCAGATGAGATCCTTCCTATTTTTATTAAACCATTCTACCAAAATTTATCTCTGCCACTTACTATTTTATTTGAAATGACCCTCTGTGAACGTGCTTTTCCATCTTAATGGAAAAAAACCAATACTATACCCATATTTAAATCGAGATCAAGAAATGACGCACATAGGTATAGTTTGATTTAAATATTATCTAGGTACTATACTTTTGCTAAAAATTGTTACTTGCAATAAAATCCTATATCTGTCCTCAAGAACATGGGTTTTTCTCTGAACGCTCATCCATTACAATCCTTACTTTATTTATTCATGACATATTTAATGGGAATAGGTTTCCAAAGTCATGCCATATATACTGACTACTGTAAAGCCTTGAACAAAGTTGACCATTAAGTATTAATACGCAAACTTTGAGCTATAGGTATTATTAATGGTGATCTTTTGCGTTGGTTGATATCATTTATTATTTATCGACGTCAATTAGTATTGATTGGTGAATATAAATCTGAATGAGAAAAAATCTCTTCTGGTGTTCCCTAGGGAAGTCTCCTTGGTCCCTTCTTATCTTTATATATATAATTCTTTTTTACGTGTGATGTCATTGAACTCCTTTTAAACGGCTTAACCAAATTACATGAGGTTTTTAGCAAAATGTAGATCTTTACTCTGCGCGTGTACGTAGATATTTCAATTTTCTATCTAATCTGTAAAAAAAAGTTAGGATCATAAATCATTTTTTCATCGACTTACAAGGTTTACATTTGAAGAGAACGCATGTACAAAAAAACCTTATAATTTCTACCCATTTATTTCTTTTTACTGGATTTTTGGTATTGCTAAAATAATATTAACCAACATTCAATACATTATTTAAAATTGCATGTACGAATAAAATGCACCCGTGTTGGTAAAGAAGAGCCGAGTTTGGCATTTGCAAAAAGAATTCTTTATTTGAAAATAAATTATTTTATGTTTTGTAATTCAACCATAAACAAGTACCAAGGAACCTACTTAAATTCAATATTTGAATATTCACATTTTTTTGTTTTGGGATTCAATCACAAAGTACCTACGTAACTACTTATCAATAAAAAGTATTTTTCAAAGCTAATAGCAGGCAAGCCAACTTTAGTGCAGGACAACGTCTGTTCGGTCCACTAGTTTCTAATATGTATAAATAATATTGTTGGTTGTTTCAATTCATCAACATCATTTCATTTCCACTCCCTAGTTAGAGAATATGGTGTTCACGAAGTTCCTTCAGGCGTCACTATTAGCTGCTAGCTCTCGTGCATCCTCCCAAGTCAGGTTCGCGTCCCGTAGTTCTCATATGAACTGCCGACAAAGTCAGCAGTGAAATGTTTCAATTACTCAAGATTTATTGTATATGCTGATGATATAAAATATATGCTTAAGTTGACTCTCATGAAGATTCTCTCATAACTTAAGATGCTTTGAATTGTCTAACTGACTATTGTATTGAAAATAATGTCAATAAAAAAAAAAAACGGGAATAATCAGAAATTAAAAGACACATAAACTTAAGCACCCCGAAAAATCTGCAATAGTGGAACACTTTATAGACACGGGACATATTTTTGCCTTCAAACCAAAGATATTGTTTAAACCTTTAACCATTTCAGTACATGAATAATAAAAGAAGCAATTAAAATACACAAACATGCAAATAACATAAACAAAGACGACGCGACGGGCTGAAATTAAACTCAACAAGGTTTCGGACACGGATTGTGCCTACTGCAGACGGCGATACTATGCAAATTACTAGATAACAAACATTTTTTTTTCTACAAAACACACTGTTTACCCTGAATATGGCTCCTGCAGTGGTAGCCGAAACGTCGAAAAGAATCCAAATAACAAGGGATCACCCAAAAAAGATACATATTGAAACCAATACCACTTTCGGACAAGGGATTTTGAGTATTATTTTATTAAAATCTATAAGCTACTTCCACTATCTATTTAAACAATTAGTAAAGAGAAAATGTTTAAAAGGCTATAAAAAATGGATAGTGGAACTAGGTAGAAGTAAAATGGATTGACTCATTCGCCCAAACCAATATTGAATCAATTGCTCCACAAATGTTTGGCTAATGTTAGGTTTTTGTTATTTTCATTGTGCGTTTTGTAATATAAATAAGACAGATGTACATTAATACCTAGTTTTGAAAACCGTCTAAATATTTTGTTAATTATGTTCGTTTTTTTAAGTTAGTTTTTCTTGTTTATTCTCAAATGTAAAAACAGTTCAATAAAGTATATTGTAAAGTGTCCTCGGCACGGGTAACCCAAGTGAGGTCACATAATTTTTATTATTGATTATAGTTTGTAAGAGTAAAATATGAATAAATAAATAAATATATATATTAAAATTCAATAGCAGTTTTGTGAGTGTCTAGATTTTCTTAGTATTACTAGATTCACGTCTCTTTTGAGATATCAGTTTGTCTTAATTAATATGTTTGTACACGCGACGGTGATTAAAAAGAGCATTTGCCGTTATTGTCAAATAAATTATTTTAAATACTGGTAACAATTTAAAACTATCAACTTAAGTAAGCCGATAAGAGTGATTTAAGATTGGACTTAAGGGTCGCGTGTCCGAGCAAAGTTTAACATACATTATATCGCGACATATCTTACACTGTGTCAAGTTAACTTCTCTGCTAGGCGTTGATTAATGAATGAAAAAACTTGTATTAGTAATATCAAAGCAGGGTGTAAAACAGTTCAAAAAGCTACGTCATTGACGCTAACCTCCATCACGTGATTCGGTCCAAAAGAAAAATAAGACTTGCTAGATATAATAATTAAATGCCATTTAAAAAAACATTGGCTAATGCATTTACAATTAAAAATCAATAAAATGTAGCTTACCTATTCTTTGGACTGCTCACTATCGTTAGTTGTATGTATGGCTGTAAAGTTGTTTCACACTTACCTGAAAACAAAGAAAAAAAAAGCTAAATAAATTAAGTAGATACGTTTTTTTAAATACGTTTTAGTTAATCCCCTGTGACTTTTATCTGAGAGAAAAATGGAACAAGTATTCATGATTGAAGTGATCTAATTTCATTACTTATACTAAGGCCTCTTTTATTTAACTTTCTCCACTTTTATTTTCCCTTTTTATCAATCTAATAACAAAAAACCTTCACTGTTCGTACCATTTACATGCAGATGATTTGCAATTATATATTCAATTTGAACCCGTTGACATTGTTGAAACACATAGCGTAATATCGCTTGCAGTCGAGCATTTCTCTTCATGGACAAAAAAACATGGACTTCTTATAAATACAACAAAAATCCAAATTGTACTTGTTGGTAGTAAAAAAACGTATTCAAAAGTGAATTTTGTGAACTTCTTCTTTTTAAAATAGATGGTACAGAAATTCCATTCATACTTCAGTCAAAAACTTGGGTATTATCATTCCTAAGCATTTAGGGTTGCACGATCAGGTTAACGAAGTTAGTCGTAATTTTTATAGCAGTTTGCAGTCACTTAAAAGATTACAGAATTCCTTGCCTATTAATGTTAAGCAAATATTAGTACAGAGCTTACTTCTTCCACTCCTTGACTATGCAGATGTATGTTATCCAGATGTTAACTATGAATTACTTGATAAGTTAGAACGATTGCAGAATATTTGTGTACGTTACATCTTTGATCTTCACAAATCTGACCACATAACCCAGTATCGCACGCAACTTCACTGGTTCAGTATCAGGCATAGAAGCAACAATCACATTCCATCACTTCTTCACAATATTTTAAATAATTCCACTTCACCTGTTTATCTGAGAGAGCTCTTCCTACCTCTGTCACAACACGGACTACCTCTTCATTCTAGTAACAAGAGAACCCTTTTAATACCCTGTCATCGCTCTTACTTTCTTGCGTCCTCTTTCACAGTAGTAGCCGCTCGATTGTGGAATAATCTACCCACTTATGTTAGAGACGCCCCTCTTTATCTACATTTAAGTCAATATTGAAATGTCACTATCTTAATATTTAAATTGTTCCTTTATCCTTCTTCTTTTCTCTCCATTCCCTCTCCACTCTTCATAGTATAGTGTTAACTTTTTATGTATTTTTTATTTTGTTAATCTTTGTTTTTAATTTCTGTATAAAATTGTAAGATTCAAATGTCCATTTTTTTAATATTTTTTTTTTATTAAATTGAAAAAATATTATACATTATATACAATATTCCCAAGGAGTTTTTTAAAAAAAATCTCATTTAGGGACATACAGATAACAAATTTATTTAAAGACGTTTTTAAATTTTAAACTATAATATTATTTACAAAAGCAGAAAAATTAAAATTATGATATACTACAAATTAAAAAGGGTATGAAAAATACTTGAAAATAACAAAATAAACAGAATACTAGGCATGGAAATAAATTCAAAATAATGTTTACATTATGCAATCTGGGAAAGAAAATTGAAAAAGTTTAAAAATTACATGTATGTATATATACATACTGAACTAGTACAAAATAAAATCATTTTTTTTAATTAACAAAATATGCGCACACCCAATACAGGTTAATTTTTTTTTATCAAATACGTATTGAAATTATGTATAAAAGGCAAAAAAAGTATAAAAAAAAAACACAAATAACATTTAAATAGTATTAAAAATAACTAAAAACTAAAGCATTAAATTTCACTGCAAACTTTCATGAATATTTAAATAAAAACGAACTTCTTTAAACGACGCCACTAGTTCATATGAATCAACCAATAATAAAAGAGTTGTGTAAGATTTCCGGTTTACTAACCGTCAACGGATCAATCGGTAAAACTGACTTAAAAGATGCAGGAAAGAACTTGAGACGTCAAACGCGAAGTAATTTTAGAAATACAAAACTTTAAAAAAACCATGGCGCTCATAATACGATACATAAAAATTTAAATACATATATTTTAAACTGAAAAAAAATCTTTAGCTACTGTTTATTTTGCATGAAAATGTCTACCTTAAAACATGTTGTAACTTGTTAGGCAGGCTAGACTCCAGAGAAATCTATTACCTAATTATGCGTAAAGTATTAACCAATTACAACAGGGATGAAGAATACCTTAAAAAAGGAATATGGAAGTCTAGGCATTTACAGGGCTTATGACTTGTCATTGGCTGGTTGAAGTGGCCACTTTACTTACTGTGTAACATTCACCATTCTGCCCATGTTTGAACATCCACATTTCCTAAACTCTTCCATCTGTTGACTTTTGTGAAGTAAAAGAGCTGAAACCTTTATCACGTGGGTGAGATTCATCCGGCTGAACCAAATCACCTACTAGGCAACGCCTAAAAACAATTTTCCAATTTTTATACTTATTTTTTTACCAGGTAGTAATTCAACAATGTTTGATTATGTCCAAATGCTTGCAGACTGGCTGGAGACAGCCAATGACAGGTCATAAGCCCTAGACTTCCATATTCCCTTCTCAGAAAATTTTTCCCTATCTGTTGAAATAAATTTAAATATGAACAACTCCCTAGGGAGGAAATCCAGCCAGTCTGCAAGCATTTGGACATAATCAAACATTGTTAAATATATTTTGACTAAGTTTAACAGTCTTTTAACAATAAAGAAAAATTAAAAAAAATACACTGTACTTGCACTCATTATTGAACCTACCTTATTAATTAAAAGTTTTTTATTTTTATTGTTTTTTGTAAATACTGATCATTTACATGTTTTTACGGTGTAATTAGCAGTTGTGCTGTATCGTACATTAATTTAAACAAATTAATAAATTAATTATTTTCTGCATCCGCTTGTACACAGCACTAAAATATACTAAATAAAAATTCTTTTTTTGTAAATAATGATAGAAGTTGGATAAAAAATATTACGCGTCCAAAAAGATGTAAGATGTTTTTTTTTTTTTGTACAAATTTTTGACCAATACTTTTTTTGACTAGTTTGTTTTTGGTTGGTTGAAAGATATTGCATTTTGCCATGTATGCCGAATGATTTATTCTTTGTTTTATATATTTAAAATAAATGAATAAAAACCATCAAACCTCATCTCTATCCTTTTTCATACTCCCTCCGTGTCCACCCCCGCTGCTTTGAACTGTGTTCATATTTGCGGAAAGAAGAAGAAGAAAGGAGTAGAATGTAGCGGACAATATTTTCCCGCTCAATCAGCCGCCATTTGGAATTTCGCCTCTTCGTCTTCGTGGAGTTCCGAATTCAAACAACATCACAATTTATTATTCACTTATAATAAAACTTTATATTCACATTGTTTTCATTGGATCACCTTATTTTATCACCTTAAAACACTGGCGCTGTGAATAAATTAAATATGTATTTTTGAATATAAATTGGTATGTATTTGTAATTAATTGATTTATTTAGCCGTTCAACAAGCTTTGCAAATGTTAACAAAAAATGTTACATATTAAATCATAAGAACGTAAACATAAAAAAAAAATGTAATTTCTAAAAAAGTTTATATTAGTTTTTAAGATGTTATGAACTACCTTAGGTCAAGGAGGCAAAATAGTTGGGTGAGCCGTAAATTGCTCATGCCTCCCTAGAGCCTGAACCACGGTTGCCTACTTTAAAAGACCTCAGGTTCCCGACGTCTAGGAGGTCCGCTGGTGACTGCTCGGCAGCCGACAGACATATCTGGAGGCTTTTTGTGGACACCATATGCCAGTGGCGAGCCGTGATTTATTTTTTAGGTAATCTACGAAAAATATTTATTAATTTGTTCCTGCATATACGTTCAAAATATGTAAGTAATATAAATATAAATGATTTTTTTTTCTGTGATTCTGTAAAAATCATCTCAAACAACAAATATAACTAACAACGCGATAAACTTGGCTTTATTCTACACTATTTTAACAAAAGTTTTTTAACAAATACGACAGTCAACATATTACAACAGAGATGAAGAACATTAAAGATAAGGTAATATAGAAGTCTAGGCATCTACAGGGCTTATGCCCTGTCAATGGCTGGTTTAAGTGGTCACTTTACACACTGTGTAACATTCACCATTCTGCCTATATTTGAACATCTATATTCCTCAAATTCTTTCATCTGCTGATGTTTCTGAAGTTATTTAAAGTGTAATATGTTAATGTGGGCAGTTTTCCAGGGAGTTGAATCCAGTCCTTGTCTACAAGAATTTGGACAAACTCAAAATATTGTTAAATACGACAGTGAAATTTAGCAGCGACTGTCAACATTGAGCACTGGCCGATTAATTTTTTAAATGAATAATATCAAAAATGGCCACTGCAAACGCCACATGTTTTATGTGATACATAATATGTCAATGGTATCCTATCGAAGAAAAATAGTCCTTAGGAAATAGTCTTTGAAATATTAGTTTCCGAATAAAGAATCTTCTTGCTTCAAGCTTAAAACACAAAACTTCTGAGTTTTGAAAGTAAGTGCTTGAGAAGAATATTAGGTATAAGATTATTCGATTTTATAACTAACATTTAAGTCCGAGAACTGATGCAGCAGCCTCCTATAACGAGCGTCTTGAGGATGCGGTAGTAGATCTGGCTGAGACGCGTGCTGCGCATGCCTCAGTAGAACCTCAACCCAAGTGGCCTATTCTTTAAACCTGCGGGCTCACACCATCCTGGAAGGCCATCGATGGCGATCTTTCGACTTTATTCGGTGGAACTAAGGGGCGCTAAATTGACGTAGGAAGAGGCGAAAGTGCTAGCTGGCGATAGGGTCGCCTGGAGGCAACTGATGATGTCCACATGCTCCACTTAGGAGCGAATGTGGAAAATAAGAAAAGAAGAAGAATCTTTAAATAATATTTGTAATCTGCAAGCTTGTTTAAGTCCAAAAAAAGCTGACTCGGGTTAAAGATGTTCAATAAAGTTAACTTCTTTGTATGGAGGAATAAGCTGTAATCGGCTTTTTTTTCGTTAGCTAAGAACGGGCTGGGCACTAGACGCCCTTCATGTATATTTTTTACAAAAAAAGCTGACATGGGATAAAGTTAACTTTTTTGTATGGAGGAATAAGCTGAGGTAATCGGCTATTTTCATCGTTAGCTAAGAACGGGCTGGGCGCTGGGCACACTTCATAGATATTTTTTGTAGGAAGATATAAACGGTAGTAGTGATTTAAAACAAACAAATATAATTTTAGTTATTTTCCCATGCACATATTTATCTTTAAATATTATAATCGAAAGTCAAATAAAATTGAAGGCTGTGCATAATCGTTAATTTTGACGATTCGCCCCTGCCATACGCCCTAACTAGGGAGCGGACATTAAATGATGATGACGGCGAACTAAATTA
This sequence comes from Micrasema longulum, assembly GCF_059751315.1. Classification (NCBI taxonomy): domain Eukaryota; kingdom Metazoa; phylum Arthropoda; class Insecta; order Trichoptera; family Brachycentridae; genus Micrasema; species Micrasema longulum. Next base: position 170,968 of record NW_028278539.1, on the reverse strand, counting down.
AGCATAAATGGATAATTTAACAGCACACTTATTTATTTAAAGCATACATTTTAAAAGCCTTAAAAAAGGTTCATCATTAAATGTTGCAACGCAGTACAGTTAAATCTGTGAATATACAAAGTAAACTTTGTATCGGATTCTGACCCACTTTCTGTACAGAATCGTGAAAAGAAACAGGAGGATATTTATATGTTCCGTATAAAATTGCACATGGAATAACGATACCCCTTCATTGCCCCGTTGGGTCTTCTATGGCCCAACACGTGATAAAATGTTTTAAAGTTAAATATCAAAAAAATTCATTCAAAGTTTTAAGAACTCGAGTTATGTATTCTGAAGCATAAAGTTCAGACTCAAAGATAGTAAAGAAAAATAGTTTCAACATTTAATCCCGAAAAACTTCAATATTTCTTACATGAAAACGTGTGGAATCCTTTATTTAATGCGATGCTGATATACATTTGTTTTTTTTACTTGTCATGTCTTATTGTAATTAATGTTTTCAATCATAAAATGTGCTGTTCCTCGACCAACACATCAGAAACTATGGCTCGCATGCACCAATGTCCCGATTGTGTCGTATTGTAAACTCGAGACAAGATCTGGACTTTTTGGTTAAATTCTTTTTAGATTTAAACAATCACTTGAATAGACCAGATCTTGTCTTCAGGTAGTGATTATTATTACATTTTATGTCCTAGATTTAATTTTATTTATTTGTATTTTATTTCATGGTGTCTGTATATATTATGAGGATTTGTGCGTGCCATTATTTTAATGAACTAAGTCCGTTAATAATAAATTAAATAAATAAAAATACCGCTTGGCGATGTACATATTTGTTGCGAAAAATGCATCAAAGTTGAGGGTTGACTATTTTCTAATAATAATGTATTCTCGGAAAAAACTGGTAAAATAAATTAACCAACTTGACTTGGATGAATTTATTAACATAGATTTAAAGGTTTAAAATTTCAAGAGAGTTTTATTAATGACTGAACAAAAAATACTTTGTACATGTATACTTTTAACTAGTACAACGATAAAAAGTTGATGTAATGTTTTAGTGATTAAAACAAAAACTCTTAATATTTGTGTCATGACCAAATGAAGAATAATCACAGTGAGATCTATGTTTCTTCAGAGTTTTTATTGTTTAAATTATCAAGTTACAAATACAACATATTTGACAGTTTTGATGTAGGGTAAACCAGGGTATTGTCGGCACCCCCCTGGCAATTGGCACTCACACATTCAATCTCAAAAAAGAAGGTTAGCAATTTTAGTATTAAAAACAGAGTACTTAAATTTATCAAGTTTAATTATATTGTGGAATACTGGCCACAATTAATTGTTTTTTTATGTTGGTATTTCTATTTAAAACCATCTGTCAATGTGCTCTCTTAAAACGTGCGAGAAATCTGAAGTTTATAAAGATTTTTTTAAGGGTTGAGCTGTGTTGAAATTTAATTTTCATCAAAGATAGAAGAAAATATTTATTTTATTTTATTTATTTATTTAAAAAAACAAACAGTCAACACTGACATAATGTCATTTTTTTAAAATACGGTTTAAAGACAGACCAGCGAAGTTTCTAAATAAGTATATATTATTAAATTATGTTACAATAAAAGGGTGTGTTTATGTGAATTTGAATGAGAGTAAGTGTAGATGTGTGTTTATGTGTATTAGTGTGTAAGTAAGTGTTCAGGTGTGTGTGTGTATGAGCATCATTAAATAGTAAGTGGGATCGTATCGTATTTACATATATATTTATATATATATATATATATGTTAATCAGGGGAGTGCGGTGAAATTTTTAGTTAGGGAAGCCATATATACATACGTACCCAAAAAGTACAAAAATACATACAAGAATCGTGACAATTACACACATTATTTGGATTCGGATTTATATTTGCCACGGCTTCCATATTGAATTAAAATAGATTTTTACTCTCACAAAAAGCGCAATCCGATTTTGTAAATATGCATTAAGTGCAAAACAAACTGACGGATTTATTTTTTATCGGTTAACTAAAACATTTTGTGACTTTTTTCAAATAATTGTAAGAACAAAAAATAGCAATCTATTCCATTCAAGCGATGTTGTGCTCTTATGATACCAAGGTAGAGTTATGTTTTTTATTTAAATTTATTTTTCAAAAATATTTTCAAAATAGTCTTAAATTAAAGTCATGCTGAGTTGCATACATACAACTCGTCAGCAGGTTCTTATAAATGACATCGATTATTTACACTTAACCTACATTAACAATAATTTTACTTGAAAAACAATTACAGATTACATTATGAAAAATTAAAAACAATCACTAATACAAAAAAACTTTTTTCTAATAACCATAATTTGAGCAAACGTCGCACTCCTGTATTTAACTTAGTATTTTTAATATTATTTGGTAACATGTTAAATATTTTAGGTATACTGTATTGCAGTGTCCTTTTGCCATATTTATTGCAGTATCTAGGAACAGCTAGCCCTTCCATACAAGTAAATCTGGTGTTGTAATCATGTACCAACTTGAGTTTATACTCGGAGTGCGACGCATGCTGACAAATTAATTTGTACCAAAGTAGAGCCCTCACAGATAATTTATTTACAGATTTATACATTAATGATATTGAAATATTGTGTCTCTGGCGGTATAAATTCAAAACTCGGTTGGGTCAAGCGAGTTTAGTCCTTAATTTGTTAAAACATAATACCTACAGCATAACAAAATAATGAATTTGAATAGCCTTATATAAAATTGGTTTCTGAGATCATTTGAAATTTGGTCTGCGCAGGCGCCGACTTAGAATTGTGATACCAAAGCTTTTCCTCCATGTAACTGTATGAATTTGTTGCTCATTTCAAGAACTGCGCGTTACGCAGAGATTTTTCAGACCACAAGCGCATGCGCAGTTAGCTCTTACCCGTGGCAAGGAATAGTTCCGTATTGGGGGTGCTCTCATCACATTTAGAAATTTAATTCAATTATTTGTTGATTCCGTCACAAATCATTGAATTTGACAATAAATTAAAATTATTATTTGTTCTTTAAAATAAAGCATTTGACTTTTTTTTATCATTATGATTTAAAAAAAAAATTTGCGGTAAAATTAAAAAAATCGGAATTATGAACGGACCGCGCTTGACATATATATTTAGATATATATATATATATATATCAGATAGACTATGAAAGTTTGGACCATCAAAGATGTTACTACATTATCTCTGTTTAAATCACGTCTGAAGAAACATCTCCTTTCTCTTCCTTAATCTCTCCTCCTTTCCCTTTTCCTCTTTCCTCTTTCCTCTTTTTCCTTTTTCCCATTGAGTAATAATTTTTATTTATGGTAATTTATAAACAAATACGTTTACTTAAATTTTTATATATCTTTAGCTTTTTAATCTTTTTTTTCTATTGAATATGTTCTGTAACTTGAATTATATAAATAAGTCTTTTTTTTACTGGTTGGATGGAAGAAATTGCCATTTGGCAATAAGCCCGCCAATGTACAAATATCACTGTGTACAAAAAGTTAAATAAATAAATAAAGTTTATGGGGTCTTAGATGTTGATATCACATTTGATACCTATCAAAACAATGTCTTCTCACTATCATGATGTGTGTTATAGGTATCACAAAAAAACCACAATAAATAAATTGTGAGTGAAAGTATGTTTTTAAAATCTTTTATCTTTAAAAAATATACGAGCCATTAAAACACTTTGAGCACCGTCCGAATTTACATAGAATTTACGCTGTGTCCGGCCCATTTTTGTGAAATTTCATGCTTTGTGAAGGGTTTCTTTAAAGTGTCATAATGATGAAAATACTAGGTTGAATCAATTGAAACTCATAGGATTTATTTAAAATAATTAAATCAGTAATTTTTTAATGATAGTTTTGCCAACATTGGCCTTTATGGAGAGCCACATTGCGCATTGCAATGTTCGCACATATACAGGGCCTCACTCCTTTTTCTGTGCTTTGTATCCCGGAGCCGTGTAAACACGTAGTTATAATAACCATGCGTTGTGTCCCGGTCCCGTGTTTTCACGTGGTTTACCAGCAGTGAAAAAGTACTAATAAAAGTCACTAAATGTCAATAAAATGCACTTTTTTAGACAGCTGGTAAACCACATGGAAACACGGGACCGGGACACAACGCAAGGTTATATAATCACGTGTTTACACGGCTCCGGGATACAAAGTGTTAACTTTAAGGCACATAGTATTTTCTTATCATAATCATCTGTTACAGGAAGATATGTAAGGTAAAAGTTTTGTTTTTGATTGTAATTAAGTATGATTTATATTTTAACTACTACTACTAATACCATCACGCCATTTCTCTCAAGGGGCAGGCAGAGAGGATGGACCGCCACACACGTCTATTCTGGCATGCATTCCCAGCTTCTTCAACATTACATCCTGTTATTCACGCCCTTTGGTTCTGCATGATTTTGGTTATCTGACCATGTTACGTCTTTCTTGGTCGTCTTCATCCCATGTTACCGTTCATTCTCGCCAAATATATAATATCTGTTTTATCATTTTTTCGTCATCCGTTCGCTCTATACGACCAAACCATCTCAAAGACTTTTTCTTAATCTTATCATTTATACGTGTATAAGTGAGTATAAGTGTATAGCGTATGTAAGGTTTTTGTTCTTTTATTTTGCGTTTTGTAATATAAATAATATAGATGTACATTAATTATTTATAAACATAAATACGTTATTTTTTAAAACTGCTCGAACATTTTGTTAATTATCTTTGTTTATTAAGTCTTTTTTGTTTATTCTCAATTGTAAAAATGTATTAAAAAAAGTTTATTGTTAGGTGTCCAGAGTACGGGAAAGTCACATTATTTGTATTATTAATTATAGTTTGCAAGAGAAAAAATAAGAATAAATAAATACCTGAATCAGATTTGCACTCTCGCCAGAGTTAATCATTATTAAACCTGTCTAGGCATACATTATACATTATGGAGACTGTTGCGAATCTGTTTTGCTGCTTTCTAAAAAAACTGCATCATCAGCGTACAACAAACAGCGTACTGTAAAATTATGATTTTTTATTTGAATACCCATACATTATATCTCTTTCAAACAGTGATCCATGTATAGATTGAACAACCATGGTGACACAACTCCCTATTTTACGCTTTTTGAGATCGCAACTATCGATGTGCGTAACTCGTTTATTGACAAAAAAGTCATAAACGTAATTCTTTTTAGATTGTTGTTTTTAATATTTTTATGTTACAATACGTGATTATTTCATTAAATTAAAAAAATATTTACCCACGAACTGAATAAATTTATATAAAACGTATAATTTTTATAAGATATTAAAATAAATAAATGTACGAAATTTCTTAACCAATTTACATCTTCGTGACATGAATATAAATAAAGCTATTTACGATTGTTTTGCCACAAAACAAGCTTTTTACTGAGCTAAGCTAACCAACCTATCGTTCAACCCTTTGTCGGGGAACGTTTTTACATACCCCTAGAGAAAGGAAAGAAGACAGGGGAGATGTATAAATCCTACCCTTCTTTGCGTTCAAAAAACTTATTCAATTATTTTTAGTTGGGAAAGAAATTCACAAATAGTAGACTAAATGCCGCACTATACACAAGAAAAAGACTTAAGATTGATTTTACTAGTGAATTAACAGAAAAGTAAAATTTACAGGTCCGTTGTGCCAGTTGTTCAAGTATATTATTGTTATTATTCTGCTATATTGTTCTAGTATATTATTATTAGTGTGCTGTATTGTTCAAGTTTTTAAGTATTAGTGAGCAATATTGTTCAAATATATTATTATTATTGTGTTATATTGTTCAATAATATTATTATTACTGTGCTATATCGTTAAAACATATTATTATCATTGTGCTATGTTGTGCAAGTTTATAATGATACGTGTACAATATTGTTCAAGTATAATATTATTATTGTGTTATATTGCTCAATTTGTATTTTCGACACTTGACACTTGTGCAATATTTACACACATGTCCACTCTCATTCCAATATAACACCCACTCACCCACCCTCTCACTCACTTACACTCACACAAACACACTATATAGTATGTATTGTACGTGTATTTAATGTATTTCTGTGGATATCTGTCATTGGTTTTATTCTCTGTATGTTTAATTTGTTGTATTTTTGTTACATATATTACTGTTGATATCCCCAATAAATAAAAAAAATAAATAAATAAAATAATAATGTTATTATTATTGTGCTATATCGCTAAAGCATATTATTATTATTGTACTATATTGTTCAAGTATATAATTATTATTGTGTTATGTTGTTCAAGTATATTATTATTATTGTGTTATATTGTTCAATAATATTATTATTACTGTGCTATTTCGTTAAAAAAAATTATTATCATTGTGCTATGTTGTGCAAGTTTATAATGATACGTGTACAATATTGTTCAAGTATAATATTATTATTGTGTTATATTGCTCAATAATGTTATTATTATTGTGCTATATCGCCAAAGCATATTTTTATTATTGTACTATATTGATCAAGTATATAATTATTACTGTGCTATGTTGTTCAAGTATATTATTATTATTGTGCTATATTGTTCAAGTATATTATTTGTACTCTACTACATAACTAATGTATGTTAATCTTATTGTGCTATATCGCTCAAGTATATTATTCGTAACTCAATACAGGACTTCAATTTCATGGAGTTGTGCCTTGTGTCGCAAAAATGTGAATAAAATTATATTTAGAAAAAAAAAAAAAACTTAATAAACTTTCGTTTTTTTTGGTAAACATCAGAAACAGTGTGATGAAAAAGTTGACTTTTTATCAAATTTGCCCAGATTAACATATTTATTGTATGTCTAAATGTTTATTGAAAGGCTAGATATCCTCTCTAGAGTTTTTTGATCTAAATTTGTTGAAACAGAGAGGAAAAACATTTTTGAGAAGGGAACATGGAATTACATGCATTTACAAACGACCTATAAACGCCTATAATTCCACACTCCTTTCTAAAAAACGTCTCTTCTTCTGTAGCAATAAATTGCAATCTTAATAATTCCCTACGGAGTCAAATCCAGCATAAGTTACAAGCATTTTGACATACTAAAAATATTGTTAAAGATATTACGAAAGCAAATAAAATTTTCATCTGAACAAGAAATAATTGACATTTATATTTGTGACCTAGTTCATAAATATATTATTAAAAGAAGAGAGGCTTAAATTTTAATTTCATGCTGCTTCTTTAAAGTAGAAATTATACAGTTTAGGGGCAAAGACATTTGCATGCTTCTGTTCAAGTGTCGATTTATATAATGGAATCTCCAACCATAGAATTAAGAATAGTCTAGAAACCGTATACGCACATCAAATAGAGGGCGACTCAACTCCTCATAAATGAGAAGGATTACGTTTTGACCCATTAGTTTCTTTGTAGACGTCGCTCAGTATGCAACTCCTGATTCGAATTTAACCATGCCGTGTTGTGTCCTTTAAAAGTATAGAAAAACTGCTAGGATCTTAAAGAAACAGGATGCAATCACATTTCATGTGTAATTATCAAATAAATGTGTTTGTCACAAATGCATTACTCAAAAATTGAATTATTTTTCCATCAGTCAGATTGTCGAAGAAACAAAATGGAAATTTCGTTAGTGTTGCCAGGGTAGTAAAAACTTGTTACCCTACTTTGCGCAAATAATAAGAGAAATGATGAAAATTGAACCTCGGATTAAACAACGCCGTGGTAGACATTTGAACGAGATTATCTTAAAAACAAAAAATATTATTTGACATGAAATAAAAATGTCCGTTTTATGTAAAATAAAATTCGTTTTATATTTTAAGTTCAAACTTCATTAATTCAATTACTTTTATTAAATGACCCTTTACTTATCTACTCTGTTGTGTCAATCTATGTTTCCAAGTGCACAATAAAATTTTAGAAAATTTTTTATTTTTTATTTTTTACCTTAAATTTGTGTTATGGTTATTTATTTATTTATTCATATTTTTTGCTTACAAACTATAGTTAATAATAAAAATTATGTGACCTCTCTGAGGTTTTCGGTGCCGAGGACACTTAACATTATACTTTTTATAAATAACATTTGATAATAAACAAAGACTAACTTAAAAAAAACGAAGATAATTAACAAATATTCAGACAGTTTTAAAAACAAGGTACATTTAAATTATTCTTCGCGATCTGGCAATATTACTCGGTGACTTCAAGTATGCGCGCAGCGAAAGTGTGTCTAAGTGGAGAAATTATTGGACACAGTCCGATGTATTAAAATATGATTCTACTCTCCTTCTGGACTATTCTTGATTCTATGTCTCCAACATTTGATTTTTCACATGTGCGAGTAGATTTAAGACATATTTTAGGCATTGGAGAAAACCCTTGATTTATTCTCATCAAGCATAATTTGTGTTACCAAATATTAAAGTCAAGCTAATCTGTAAATTTACCACCTAAACAGATAAAATAAATAATTATAAAACAAAATACCCTGTAATGTTAAGTTATATTATGTCATATCGCATAAGCATGAAGAAAAGTAGATTTCTACCGCACCATTGTTATTCAAATATATTCAGACTTAGATAACGGCACATTTGAATAATGTAATGGAAACATCAGGATACGTTGGTTTTTATTAATTTATTTATTTGAAAACAAGGACATAATACGGAAAATGTTCATTTGAACGTAGTTATGCAAAAAGCCGCCAGTCTACAATTTTGAAAAAATGAGATATTGATGTTATCGGATGCAGTAAAGTCAATTATTTGTTCTGCTAAAAACAGCCAGACCGTTTTCATACAAAAAATTGTTTTAATCACCTTCTGAAAATAGTGTCCATCACAAAAATGGCATTTCTCAATTTGCAACTAAACACCCACATCACAAAAAAATATTAACGAATTTTAAAAATCATTTAAACTGGTTAAAAATAAACTTATTCTTCAACAATGTTTGAGTATGTTCAAATGCTTGCAGACTGGCTGGATTTCCTCCCTAGGGAGTTTTTCATATTTAAATTTATTTCAACAGAGAGAAAAAATATTTTTGAGAAGGGAATATGAAAGTCTAGGCATTTTCAGGGCTTATGACCTGTCATTGGCTGGTTTTAGTGGCCACTTTACACACTGTGTAACATTCACCATTCTGCCTATGTTTGAACATCCACATTTTCTCAACTATTCAATTTTTTGTCTTCAATCTGTAGACTTTCACAAAAGTGTGATGTTCAAACATAGGCAGAATGGTGAATGTTACACAGTGTGTAAAGTTGCCACTAAAACCAGCCAATGACAGGTCACAAGCCCTGAAAATGCCTCGACTTCCATATTCCCTTCTCAAAAATATTTTTCCTTTCTGTTGATATAAATTTAAACTTATTCTTGTTTGTTATGTAAAAAAACTAATATATTCTTTGTTAATTATTTGTTAAAGCCAAAAACATTCCAACTGTTGTGTAAATTTGTTTATTCACTTTTTTCACAAAGGTGCTATTATCTCAGTTTTACTTTTTTATGGCTGGCTGCTTTCTGTATAACGACGTTCATTTTATCTTCTCAGAGATATGAAAATATATTTTCCTCGGATTATTTACGAAGTTTCACAACACATATCATGAAATGCTCTGTTTTGATTCGTATTTATGATAATGCGTTTGTTTATTTTGAATCCTGATTAACTATGATTTCATAGAGTACAATGTTTATTTTACATGTAGGGGAGAATGCTCGTGAATATGACAATCGTCTCCTAGCTTAAATGACTGTCTCAAAAAAATATTTTTTTTCGCTACATTAGAAGCACGATAAAAAACGGATTAATCTTTTAATAGCGAATGCCTGCCGAAAGTGAAAATAAAACAAGCTGAACATATTTCAAGTTTTTTGTATAAAAAAAACATTTTTTGTCGCAGTCACTGTTATAGTTAGTGCATTTACGGTGTAGCAGGTTCACCAATAAATATATGTAATATTAACATATTAAAACAGCGATAAAAAACACTTAAGAGAAGGTAATATAGAAGTCTAGGCATCTACAGAGCTTATGACCTGTCATTGGCTAGTTAAAGTGGCCACTTTACACACCGTGTAATTCACCATTCTGTCTATATTTGAACATCTATATTCCTTCAGTTCTTTCATTTGTTGATGTTTGTGAAGTCAAAGAGCTTTGGACAAACTCAAAATATTGTTGATAAATCCACCTGGTCCATGAAGAAGTATAGAAATTAAAAAAAAAAAAAATTCAGGCGTTGCCTATAGGGTATGAAGGTAAAATAATTTAATTAGATGAATCTCACCCGCATAAATAAAGGTTTTAGCTCTTTAACTTCACAAACATCAACAGATTAAAGAATTGAAGGAATAAAGATGTTCAAATATGGGCAGATTTAATGTGTATACATCTATTTATCTGTGTATAAATAACCGTAACTCAAGGGAAAAAAGAAAAAAAGAGAAACGAGGAGAGGAGGAGAGGTTAAGGAAGAGAAAGGAGATGATTCCACAGTCGAGCCGTATGGACACTATTAATTACCTTCAAAATGATCAAGTTAAGCTGCGATTGGTGTACCAATTCAGTGTCCTATGCACCTTTAGATGCGTAAAAGAGATTTATGATAAAAAATCTTGGAGTTTTTCGATATGAAAACTTGGTTAATTACCTCCATATGTAAAGGATTTAGTATTAAGTAGATTGTTGAAATATAGAATACGAATATATTAATATTTTTTTTTTCTTGATAATTAAGATTGTGTGGCCTTACAACCGATCGGTAATTAATAAATAAAAAGAAGTAAAGAAATGAAAAAAAAATATTTTCAATTATAAAATTATGAATGATTTCAAAGTTAGTGCTTAAAATACTGAAAATAATAATGAAAAACCTTTTATACGTTATTTTTTGATAACAGTAGCATGCAAATGAGGTTGTCAATAAATTTAATAAACCTTCGCTTTTCCTTTAATCATTTTAGCTTAAGTAACCTTTGTCAAAGTAAAGTCAAAATTAAGCAAGAATCAAATTAGATGTTTGACAATGGTTTTAATAAACAAAGACATTATAAAAACGGTAAGAAAAGATTTTTACGGACAATTGCGTTGAAAAAAGTAAATTTGGCATTAAGTTAATAAATTCATCATCATCATCATCCCCTGTCTGCACTCGACGGTGCATAGGGCACTGCATTAGTAAACCAAATACAGCGTGGTTCACACTCGTACATTTCCGATGTCAGTACTGGGACAATGAGATATCGCTGTTCAAAAACCTTAAAAAATTAATATTTCACATCCACTCAGAGAGAAATTGAATCCAAGACCAGGATAATAAGCGAACGCGTCAACTTCTACAAAACAAAGACGAATTATCTCCGCTCGATTTGCTTTTTCAGGATTTTTCCTGAGAATGGCTACCGAGTAAAATAGGCTCGTCCAGGGTGGTTCTGGTTCGATTTCACACACAAAAATGAATTCGTAAAATATAAAATATGGCCATTCATTCTTAACTCCCAAAAGGCTGTGGTAAAAAATTCCTTTACACGCGAAAATCAGTAACATTGTGTTACCCCAAACAAAAGACAGTATATTCAGAATTTCAGACATTTGAAGAAATATAAAGAGACGTACTTTTGAGTAATTAATTATTTTTCCATTATTAATAAAAATTATAATACTATTAAGGTCTGTTATAGCAAAATTAATTTAAAACCAGGAACCAGTTATCTCATAAGCATGCACACCTGCTCACTGCCATAACCGACGGATTAAATGATTTATTTATATATTTTCTTTTTGTCTCTTTCACAGAAACACCGGCCACAGAACAGTGTTTATGTCTACCTTGTTAACCGCTCATTTCTCATAATTTTTCTTTTACAGTAAAACAGATTTATTGTGTTGAAATCCCAGCATGTTTATACAAACTGTACTTTCAAAATTCCGTGTGAAAATGTCTATTTAAAGATTACGAAAAATGCGACTTGATTATTTAAAGAAATAAAAGAGATGCATCAATTGAACGAAGTTTTGCAGAAAGCAGCCAGTCAACAATTTTGAAAAAGTGAGATATTGGTGTCATTGGGTGCAGTAAAGTCAATTCTATGTTCTGATAAAAACAGCCAGGCCGCTTTCATACAAAAAAACTGTATTAATCACCTTCTGAAAATCGTATCGATCACAAAAATGGCATTTCTTAATTTGCAGAAAACACCCACGATACGCTAAAAATCTTACGGTACTTTAAAAATCATTAAAACTGGTTAAGTACATAATTTGATTATTAATTGTTATTTATAAAAAAAACTTCCATATTCATTGTTTTTCATTTGTCAAAGTCAAAAACATTCCAACTGTTGTGTAGATTTGATTATTCTCTCTTTTCATAAAAGTGCTATTATTTCGGTTTTAATTTTCTATGGCTGGCTTCTTTCTGCATAACTACGTTCAATTCATGTATCCTCTGTAGACTCATGCTAAGCCACTGCCATGCAAGAGTTCAAAACGGTCCACAGTATGCGAGATTCAAAATTGACAAGATTATTTTTAAATAAGGCACGAAATGAAATACACATAATGTAAAAACTTTGAGAGAAAAAAACATTTTTACTATTAAAAAAATTAAAATAAATGGCAGGTACATAGAAAATACATTTAAAAAATAATCAAGTGCAACAATGATCGGAAAACTTCTCTTGAAAATTCTTAATGAGTCTCTTAAGATATAATTGTAATCAAAAACATTTTTCACTTTGTGGTATGACATTTTACACTTATTTGTTTATAAATTTGTATAAACCACTTAATTTTTTTAATTACACTTCGACCGGTTTCGAGGTTACTACCTCATCGTCAGGAATTTAACTAACTTATAATTACACGCGTTGCTATTTATATAATAAAATATTGTATGAAAGAGACAGAAAATTGAAAGAAAGAGAGAGAAAGCAGATAAAATAAATCAAAACGGGAATAGTTTTAAAAGAGGACTCGAAGTTAAATTTAATTGATTATTTATTATTTGAAGTTTTTGATAAATGGCTTTACTAATTTCTAATCGTTCTAAATTATCTAAACGAAAACCATTTTTATCGACATGCAAAATTTCTACAAACGTTTCTTGATTAAATTCATGGTTTTCGGATATAAGATGATATGCGAATTCTGAAAAATTATTATCACTCAGACATCTTATATGTTCTTTGATTCTAACTTTAAATTTACGTGAAGTTTGAAGTAAAGATGAGGTAGTAACCTCGAAACCGGTCGAAGTGTAATTAAAAAAATTAAATGGTTTATACAAATTTATAAACAAATAAGTGTAGTGTCTTAAGATTTGAATTTTAGGCGAACTTTTATTTTCGTTCTGTAAAGCGCTGTCTTTCTCAGTATTATAGGAATTATTCTACACCGGACAGGTGCAATAGAGACAAAGTTCTACAAAATTGGCAGTCTCTTTCGTTTATCATTAAATTTAATAATTGTCAACGCGTATGCATACGGAAAGCGCCGTAAAATATCTTTACGTTATATATAAACACCGAAAATAGCGGTTAAAATTAAATCGGGTTTTTAATTAGTATGAAATAAAAAAATCCGTAAACGCGTTGTGATTGCCCATTTATTTTGTGTTAGTTTGTTTATGACTTTTGTTTTCTGTAAAAATAAAGTGACCTGTGGTCATATTTAAAAATTACATGTATTTGACTTTGTTAATGGTGAAATTAAATAAATAAATTTTATAAGGGAAGTGTGTTATCTAAAATAATATTATTCATGTTCTATATTTTTATTGCGTGGTTCCACATAACGCAACATGGATGATCTTGCGAGTCGGGGCAAATTCACAGGCATTGGCCGTTCCTGATTATATCGCTTTAAACTGTGTCTCTATCCCTTATAAATGTATGTAAAATGTTAATAATAAATAAATGAATGAACGTTTCTTGCAGTGTATTTGTGTAACTTATCATACTGTTTACTATGGAAAACTTAAAAAAGTATATCGTCGACGCTAGTCCATCACAGCGTAAGACCTATTTTACCACTTTAGAGGAGAGAAAAACGTTTTTTAAGTGTTCACTAAAATTATGTTCATAACTTTTGTTTAACATATAAATCATACTTTACAATTATGCATTCTTTTTGTTGTGATTTTACTATCAATGTTTAAATATATTGGAATATGAATAAGTTTTTTGTGTTTTTTCACGAAATTTAATGATTCATTTAACTCTCACAGATCTGCGTATAGGGATCGGAGATTTTGCAAAATGAAAACTATTGCCTTCCAAACAAGATCCAGGCTCTTTAAAGACCTGGGCTTGGAGAGCAAGAACTATTCACAAGGACTCGCCCGAATAGATCTTCTCAGGTCGTGGTGATGTCAAAAGAAGAGATAAATAGAAGGCGATTTTTTTAAATTAGTACCGTTTTAAAATTCCGCCGCGTAGAGCTGCGGTCTGTGTCCCGCGCATGCGCGCTGTGTACCTACAGCTGTTGACAAGCCACAGATGCTTTTGCGGCATCAGTCGATTATGGTAAAATTTCCTTTTGCGAATTTAAAAATGCCTTGGCCGATAAAAAATTCCGCTGACTGTGAATTACGCAAAGTTATACGTTTTTTTAATGCTAAAGGCGTGAAAACCGTTGACATTTACCGTTAAATTTGTGAAGTAAATGGATAAAACAGTTTTATTATATTTGTGTTTCAGCTGCAAATATTTGTTTTTAAAAGTAATGAAGTGAAATTTCCCGCAAATAATCTTTCTTGACACAAAGTTTGACATATATGACGCTATGAAAAAACATGTCGTTTGCTCTTTGACGGAATAAAATATACTGTTATTCCAAGCCAAATAGTGAAGCTTCACGATAAATAATATAATCACTAGATCCTTAACACATAGACAACTTAAACAAATACAAACTAAAACCACTTTCGGACAAAGGGGTTTTGAGTATTATTCAATTAAAATCTATAACCTTATTCCACTATCTATAGCGAGAATATGTTTAAAACGGCTATAAAAAAAATAATAGTGAAGCTAGGTAGAAGTAAAATGGATTGTCTCATTCGCCCAAACTAATATTGAATCAACTGCTTCACAAGTGTATAGCTTATGTTAGGTTTTTGTTATTTTCATTGTGTGTTTTGTAATATAAATAATATAGATAATTTTGTAACATAAATACCTTGTTTTTAAAACTGTCTGAATATTTGTTAATTATCTTCGTTTTTTAAGTTGGTTTTCCTTGTTTATTCTCAAATGTCATTTAAAAAAAGTATATTGTTAAGTATCCTCGGCACGGGAAACCCCAGTGAGGTCACATTATTTTTTTTATTAATTATAGTTTGTAAGCAAAAAATACGAATAAATAAATAAAAAGTTAGCTGTAGTATTGCCTGATGTATAAAAACAAAGATAACACCATCTGTCGGGAAACAGTGAAAACTTATTAAAATTCCTATTATTTACCGCCGAATGGCATATATGGATGACTTAAGCGGTGATGTGATATATTATAGATTGTTTCATATTCCGATATTCAGGACCAACCTGCCTATGGTTATGCCTGTTGGAAGGGCTACCGCTATGCTGAACAACATCGCTCTGGATATTGATCTGTTCCATGTATCCGAAGGGGTTTTCCGGAGCAGAATTCTTCTACTACTTTGACATGAGTCTCTTTCGTGTATTTCTTTTTCTTTTTTATAATATGTACGTATTGAATGTATTTTTGTAATGTATATGTTATATTAAAAATAAATGAATTGAATGAGGAAGTTCAGTGGTTTTAAAAAAAAAATATTTGTTAATAGACTGTTAAACTAAGTCAAAATCATTTTTTTTTAATTTTTATATATCGTATTATCGGCGCTACGATTTTTCAAAGTTTTGTATTTCTGAAATAACTCCGCGTGTAACGTCAGAGGTTCATTTCCGCTTATTCTCATTCAGTTCTTCCTATTGGTCCAGAAGCGACAAGCAGACCGGAAATCTTCCATAGCCCTCAGATCATAGGTTGATTCACATGAACTAGTGACGTCATTTAAAGTAGTGCGTTTTTATCAAAATTTTTATTTTTATTTTTTCTGTACATTTTCAAGAAACTTTGCAGTACAATTTAATGCTCTAATTTTTACCCCGCGTAAGAAAACATTTTTTGTATCCAATTTCCCGTAGGGCTGAAGTTCCTCATTGAATTGAATATATAGTGCAATTTCTAAAATATTATACTAACATTACAGGGCGCTCTTTTATTACAAAGCAGTTCCTTATGCACTATTAGGTGCGAGTAAGAAAATTATTATAATAATAATGATTAAATTGGTATAAATTTGTAACTGAATCAGCAACCTACCTACATACTGTCAAGTAACATAATGTGAAAAAAATCTTATCCAGTATATTTTAGTAAATAAGTGGTTAAAGGTGCATAAAACAAACAAATAAATAGAGAAGTGATAAACAAACAATCTGTATTTTTTGTGTTAATGTTATTTCGGTGACAAGTGGTAAATAATATTGATAATTTGTGAAATGTCTTTTTGACAGATAATTTTTCAAGTTTCAAGTTTATGAATGTGTAAAACATAAAAAATACTCATCAAATAATACAAAAATTAACTAATATTAAATTTATATTTTTAAATTATAATAATAATATATTTTAAGTGCTATCCTTGCATAAATTATTGAAACTTTTAAACCGGTACTTTTGTTTTTATTCATTGTGTATTTATTCATTTATGATTAAAACTAATACTGCGTTTGCAATGGCACCTAAGAGGGATCTTAAACAGAAAATCGCCTCACCTAACCTAGAATGCCTGATGTCTCCACAACCGGCTTCTATTAATTTGGACATTACCAACGCATTATCTGCATTACAGACAGATATAAGAAATATGAGTGATAATTATACAGAGCTTAAAAGTATACTACATAAAGACAGAGAGAGATGGAGTGAAGTCAGCCAGTATCTCCGCTCTGTTGACGACCTAAAATCCCTAATCACTGGAAAATTATCTGAAATTGAAAAAAGGCTATTGCTGGTTGAAAAAAATAATTCAGTTATTTTGGAGCATAAATTTCTAGGAAAATTATCTGATGAGTTAGAAGACCGATGCAGACGAAGAAACAACATCATAATATACAATATTCCAGAGTGTTCAGCCTCAACATCTATACTACGTCAAACTGCGGATACAGATCTCACCTTAAAAACATTGAATACTATTAAGAAAATTGAAAAAGATGACGTTATCAAGATCTACCGACTTGGCCCGCTTCGTCCTGATACCACAAATGTTCGCCCAATCAAAGTTGTATTATCGAACCCGACATTGGCTACTGAATTATTTAAAAATAGGAATAAATTAAATTCCTTCAAAATAAATTTCGACCAAACACCTGTACAGCGTAAGGAATTGTTGGACCTTAGGAATGAATTAGAAACTAGAAAAGCCAATGGCGATCAAAACCTTACCATAAAGTATATTAACTCTTCCCCAAAGATTGTCAATACTCTTCCAAAAAACTATACAAAAAAACTACAATAAATCTATATTATCAAAATATTAGAGGCATAAAAACTAAATTGGATTTGCTAGCGACCACGATTCCTACATTAAATTATGATATAGTAATTCTTACAGAAACATGGCTTGATAAAAACATAAAGTCATCAGAACTTAGTTTCCATAATTATAATATTTATCGCCTTGATCGTAATATTAACACAAGTAAGAAGTCTAGAGGAGGAGGTTTATTAATTTGTGTAAATAAAAATATGAAATCCTCTATTATTCCCTGTAAAAATGTAAGTGTTGAACAATTATTTGTTAAAGTTGAAATTCAGGGTGTCAAGTTGATTATTGGAAGTGTATATATCCCCCCTAATTCTGATTCTTGTCATTATAATGACCATTGTGAAGATGTTGAAAGCATTTTTAGAAGATTTCCTAAGTACCAAATGTTATTAGTGGGTGACTATAATCTTCCGAGTTTTAACTGGCTAAACTTAGTGGATACAAATGTTACTGGTGTGTTGACTATGAACTCGAGTATAGTTAGAGACATGGCCGTTTTCCTGGGTCTATCACAGTGTAACTATGTATCCAACTCAAATAATCGTTTTCTGGATTTGATTTTTTCTAACATACCCTCAATTATAGTTGACCAAAGTGTAGATGCTCTTTTACCTATTGATGCCCATCATCCACCATTAGATATTACGATTTCCAATTTATTAATTTCTAAACTAAAACAAGTGACTACGTACAGAAATTTTTCAAGAGTCGACTTTTCACTAATTTGTAATTATTTGGAATTAGCTGATTGGAGTTTTCTTCAAGACTATGATCTAAATGACAATCTCTTAGCTTTTTATAATATTTTAAACTCTTCTATAGAGCAATTTGTACCAATTTCAGTTCAAAGGGAAAACAAATATCCAAGTTGGTTTTCTAAGGATTTGATTGATTTAATAATCTCCAAAAAAATTATGCATAAGCAATATAAAAAAACCAGATCAATAACTGATTATATTGAATTCAATAAGATTAGGAAGTATTGTAAAAAAACATCATTAATATGTCACAATACATATATAAAAAAGATCGAAGATAATATTCTGACTGATCCTAAGTATTTCTGGAGATATGCTAAAATCCTAGACAATAGCGATACTGGTATTCCTAAATCTATGAGATATGGAAATAATAGGTCTAGTAATATGCAAGATACCGTTAATATGTTCGCTGACTTTTTCTCCAATGTTTATGATGATGCCGTAACTTTAAATAACACAATGGAAAATAAATTAACTGAGCTTATTGACCTGCCTAACTTTACTATTTCTGATAAAAAAATTATCAAGTTTGTAAAATCGTTGGATAAACGTAAGTCTGCTGGCCCTGATGGTATTCCTCCAGTCTACATTATAAATTGTATTCATATATTAGCACATCCTATTAAAATTTTATTCAATAAGTCTTTAACTACTGGCGTATTTCCTGATATATGGAAATATAGCCACATTACACCCATATTTAAAAAGGGTAGCAAAGATGAAATATCCAACTACAGACCTATTTGTATTCAGTCTACCCTCCCTAAGTTGTTTGAAAAACTTGTACTTGATAACTTAATTATACCTTTAAAACAAATAATTGCTCCTGAGCAACATGGGTTTATTACTGGTCGTTCAACAGTCACCAATCTCATTTTGTACGAGAATTTTATTGCCAGTGCACTTCATAAGAAACACCAGGTCGACGCTATATACACCGACTTCAGTAAAGCCTTTGACAAAGTTTGCCACTCTAACTTGTTGCAGAAACTTGGTCGACTGGGAATACGTGATGAACTCTTAAAATGGTTCATTAGTTACTTATATAATAGAAAAATAGCAGTTAAAATAAATTCTCATATCTCCTATAGTTTTTTAGCAACAAGCGGCGTACCCCAAGGATCACACTTGGGACCTATTTTATTTTTAATTTATATAAATGATATTGTTGAAATTTTTAGCGATGTAAAATATTTGCTTTTTGCTGACGACCTTAAACTTTATAGAATTGTAAATAATACTGATAATTGCAATACCCTGCAGATGAATCTCAACAGAATTCACGAGTGGTGCAATAAAAATAATCTTTTTCTCAATATAGATAAATGCCAGGTTATTTCCTTTTCAAAAAGTAAGAAACCTTTAATTTTTAACTATTTGTTGAACCACGCAACAATTGAAAGAGTTGATTTCATTAGGGATCTTGGCGTAATTTTTGATGATAAACTTACATTTATCAAACATATTGATAAGATTTCAAATGAGGCGCTAAGTATGTTGGGATTTATTTGTAGGGTTACTAATAAATTTGAAAGTATCGCACCAATCAAGTCACTTTATTGCTCCCTGGTTAGAAGTCGTTTAGAATATATTTCTCCAGTCTGGTCGCCCCATTATCGTGTACATTCTGATTCACTCGAGCGCGTCCAGAAGAAATTTCTAAAATATATTAATTTTAAACTTCATATTCCTGCTGCTTTATTTAATTATAATCAATTGTTGTCTTCAGCAAATCTTTTAAGACTTTCTGATAGAAGAATCCTAACTGACCTAATATTACTTTTTAAGGTGATCAATTCATTAATTGACTGTCCAGATTTGCTGGAGTTGGTGTGTTTCCGTGTACCTGGTCGACATACCCGCCACAGATCTCCTTTTTGTTCTGCAAGTTCTAGAACCAACTATCACATGCACTCGCCTATCCCTAGGCTCCATAGATATGGCAATCAGTATGAGGACAAGGCTGATATATTTGGTTCTGGACTTGATAGTTATAAAACGAGTCTGATTTCTTTTTTTCTCTCGCAATATTATTCTTAAACTTTTCTTTTTATTTAAAAATGTTTTTTCCTTTTTTGTTTTTTCATATTTATGTATTTATTTCGTTATTATTTTTGGTTGCTTTTATGTATTTACCTGCTTGTTACTATTGTTATAGTTATGCAATTTTTATAATTTTTTGTTATGTTTCTATATATGTATTTTTTAATTTTTTTTTTCATATTTATGTTCAATATATGTTAAAGGCAATTTCTGCCGTTTATGTAAAATAAATAAATAAATAAATAAATGATAAATAACAAGAACGGCACACCCAAAATCACGCGATGTCAAATTAATGTGAAGCCAAAAGGTTAAATTACAAGACGATTCTAATTTATACCCTGTCTAATAATTTGATCAGGCTTAAAGAGTTTCAGCAGAGTCAATCGCTTATAATTACCAAATTAATGTAGGTAATAATTAATAATTAATCAGTGTAGAATAATTTATACGGGTTCTTAGTTATGTTCTAACATTGGTTCATGTATTACATTAGTTTTAAGCTTGAAATTACAAATAATTTACATATTACATTGTATGTATGAAGGACGTTCAATATATTCTCGGTATGGGTATGAAGGAAAAGACATAGGTTAATAAATATATTTTTTTTATTTCTCATGGTCACCCTTAACATGTATGCATTTCATACTTCTGGCAATCAATTTATTTAAACCCTGAAAAAAATATGATTCCGGTTTGCTACCAAAATGCTCATTAATCGCCGCTTTTAACGAGTCATCGTCGTTAAATCGTTTCCCACGAATGTCTTTCTTTAGATTTGGAGACAGAAAAAAATCAATCAGTGCCAGGTTTGAACTATACGGTGGGTGATTGATTTCTGTGAAATCACATTAACAAACTGCAGTCTTTGCAACTTGAGTTTAGTGCACCGGTGCATTGTCGTGGAGGAGCAGGATCTCTCTGGCTAATTTCCCCCACCTTTCTCTTTGATTGTCACCCTTAATTGACAAAGGATGCAAGAGTAATATTTGTCAGTGATATTGATGCCCTTTTTTTGTAATTTATCAGCTAAATTCCCTGGGAATCCCAGAAAACTGTAGCCATGACCTTCCCTGCGTATTGTGTCACCTTGAACTTCTTTGGGTGCTCTGAACTTTTTCGGTGTCACTGCATGAACTCCTGCGTACTCGCAGAATCATAGTGATGAACCCAAATTTCATCTCCAGTAACAATTTTGTATATAGTTTCTTTAAAATTTTCACCACAAAGCTCCAAACATTATTTGCAGCTTTGTAAGCTGTGAGATTTTTGGAGTGGCGTTAGAAATCTCGGCACCCATCTTTCGCTGACTTTTGACATATGTAGGCGGTCGTGTAAAATAAAAACAATAGTCCCAGTAGATAGGCTAGTCATTTCGGCTATCCTTTTCACCTTCATTCTGGCATTTTCCAGTATTAAATTTTCTATTTTCTTAATTACTGGCTTCGATTGGTCGACCGGATTGCTCGTCGTTTTCTATGCTCTCTCTGCCCTTCTTAAATTCACTGGACCACTTTTAAACTGTCGATAATAAAGGAACAGACTCTTCGTAAACTTTTGACATCTCTTAGTGGATTTTTTTTCTGATCTTTTCCTTGTTTGGTGAGGAATTTTATAACGGCACGGTACTCGAGTTTGTTTTATTTTGCGAAATGACTCATCTTGGTTATGTTTCGGGGACAGCTACTATTATTATTATTTTTAACTATTCATTCATTGTTGCACTCTTTCATAACAATACCGAGAATATATTGAACGCCCTTCGTGTGTTTTGCGAACGGCATAAGGCACAATAAATAAAATAATCATAATATTGACAAATGTTGTTTTCTTCTAAAATAAAATAAAATCAAATCAATTTGTATTGATTTGATATCCACGAACTGACAAAAAATACAGTTGCGTTTGTTTAATTAGTGCATAAAATTTCAATCTCTTTCTCTCTTTTTATTATTTTTTACAACCTTTGCGCACCAAAACATCATGCTGAGAATTTCATTTACCTTTCTGGTCATGGTCTATTACTTCGCTGTTCTCAGGAGAGAACACTTTCCATTCCACATCATTCTTCAGCAACCCTTTTTCTGTTCAAGGTGCCAGACTTAGAAATGAGCTAACTCTTTATATAATAAATGTTTCTTTTCTTGGCCACTTTTAAAAAACGCCTGAAACATTATTCCTTAGAACCCAAACATCCCTACATTTTTTTATTTATTCTATTTCTTTCTTGAATCCTCTTCCTGTCTCCTCCCAAACTCATTACCTGATTCCACATTCCACGTTCCTCATTATATTATGTGAATAACAAATTAATTAGAATGAATCGCACCCCCGCGTCAAGGGTGCCATAAGTAAAAAAAAACTGTTTTTGAGTTAAATATGACAACGAATAGAATTTTGAATGTAATACAACACAGTGCCAAACGGCCATTACTTAAAAGTTTATTCCCCACACGAGTTCATCATGGCACTTTAACATGATATTTATTTAAAGTCAAAAAATATTTCATTTATGGGTGGACATAAAAGAATAACTGCATTTTTGTTTATTTTGTGATTCATATGCGAAAATATTCCTTGTACGTTCCTGCATTAATGGTATTAACACTTTGAGCACCGGCCGAATAAATATTAAATTTATCCTGTGCCCGGCCCATTTTTGTGTAATTTCATGCTTTGTGAAGGGTTCCTTAAAAGTGTAATAGTTATGAAAATGCTGAGTTAAATCAATTGAAACTTCTCATATTTATTTGAAACAATTTAATAAGTTAATAAGTAATAATAAAGATCAAAGGGAAAGGGATACCAACTCAGGCTGATATTATTACGCTGCGGTTCATGCGAAGCCGAGTACGTGGGCCAAACGCGAAGATCGTTCAAAACTAGAATTAACGAACACTTCCAAAGTTGGAGAAATAACAAGGAAAACTCCACTTTTTCAAACCACTTTATTGAGCCAAATCATGTTTTTGATAAAAATACAAATGTTTCATTCCTTCACACATGCAGCAAAGGCCAAAAACTAGATAAACTTGAAATTTTAGAAATAAACCGCTAAAAAAATTGCCCTGATAAAATAATATTAAACGATCAAGTAACACACGTGCATTCTTCATTATTGTATCCATTTAATTACAAACAATGAAACTAATCGATAAGAATTAACTGCCGGGAATTTTCGCTTTCAGAGAATCACTTAATTACCCCCCGGGCCCGGAGACATAGCTGTCGATGGAACTACCAACCAGCGGCCCCTGTTATATTTTTAATAAAATTTAAATATATGTAATTCAAATACATTTTCATTATAGAACTTTATAAAATTATATATTTTACACCCGTTTTTATTATATTCATTTAAACAAAGCTTATATTCTTATAAATGTTATTACCTTATACTTAAATGATTTTAATTTAAATTCTTTAATTTACAAAATTTTATAAAATCATGATTAACAACCCCTGCTTGCACTTGTATGTAACATAGAAATTTGTTTAGTTTCCCACCAGTCTGACGATGTCGGTCACAACAAAACCCGGTCACTGGTAAAAAAATTATAAAATAATTAAATATGGAATAAAATTATAAAGTATTTTTATTATTATAATTAAAATGCAGTTCCACCAAGAAATGTCAGTAGAAAAAGTCAATATATTAATTTAGTAAGTCATTTTCGTATTAAAGCTTTAAAAACATTGGCTTTTATAGAGAGCCACATTGCAATGTTCAAACATATACAGGGTCTCACTCCGTTTTTGTGATTAAATCACAAAAAAAGGAGGGATTGTATCCTAGAGCCGTGTAAACACGTTTTGTAATAACCACGCGTTGTGTTTTCACGTAGTTTACCAACAGTGAAAAAGTAACAATAAAAGTCACTAAATATCAATAAAATGCACCTTTTTGGACCGCTGGTAAACCACGTGAAAATACGGGACCGGGACCCAACGCGTGGTTATATAATCACGTGTTTACACGGTTCCGGGATACAAAGCGTTAACAGTTCAGTTCTATGACTACTCAAAACATATATAAACAACTGTGTGTTATTAAACTTTGGTTTTAATGAAATAAATGTGTGCAGTTATGTCATATTTTCAGTGGGACAATTAGTACAAGATGGTCTCAGTAATATAAGTTGACTCATGTCTATCATTCATTGAGAATTACAAATAGTATTAATTATTTCTAAAAGTACAAGTAGACTCATTTTTGTCCCATCTTCAATGGTTCAAGTAGTATATCTGGAATATTTCTGTTATTTGTACAAATTACTTGAATGTTTTTTCGCAAATAAAATTATCTGTAACATTTAAGTTTGTAAATGAAAATTCTTGATGGAAGTTCATTGTAATTTATTATATAAATAAACCTTCTAAATTGTAACGACTGTATAAATATATGCTACGTAAACAGATAGAGCCTTTAAAACACGCATAAAAGAGCACATACAATAATGGTCTAAAAATAAAGATAATTCAAATTTTGCCAATCATTTAATAGGAAATAAACATTCCTTTGATTAAAAAACTTATGTAAAAATAATTCATATTGCACCTAAAGGGCATAAACTTGACAAACTAGAAATTCTAGAAATTAATAGATAAAAAAATAAACCCAACGTAGAATTACTCAATGAACAGATAACATACGTGCATTCTCCATTACTTTACCCATTGTAAAATATTTTTACTAATGACTTTTTACCCTTTTTGTTTCAGAAATCATAATTGACAAAAATCACACTCACGAAGGATGGGGCACTAAAAAGAAAATACTTAAACTCATTAAAATAGCATTTAATCAACTCCTTAGTTAACCCAATAAATAAATTAAAATGATCCCTAAGATAAAAATAACTTTATTTAATTTACTTTCATATAATTTTGAATCATCTATCTTTACCTCTGTTTTGTATAAATACATCGAACTCCTTAATAAAGAGACCAGTCTCGAAGATGTCGCAAAAGCGATGAAACCGGTCACTGGATATTCCAAATTTGAGGATTAAAGTATCACTCGTCTTTTATTTATATAACAAAATATCTGTTATTATTAACCCATTTAGCATAATGAGTTCTGCAGCTAAGTAATTGGGTATATAATCACGTTTTTTTGCTCTCCTGAAAAGTTGCGCTTTTGCAGTAGTCAAAGATATATTATGTCTAAAAAAAACAATTGCATTTTATTTCGAATAAATTATTGTTGTAATTGAATATATCGCACCTTTAAGACGAAAACGACTTTACTCAAAAAATCTTTAAATGGGTTAAGATTATAAAACAACTTCAATTAACATTATCTATATTTCTGCAGTTAAAAAAACGCAACACTCGGGTGGGAAGAGGACAAAACCGTTACATCGGTCTTTTTATTACTCAGAGAATTAAGATTCCGTGTCAGTACGGTAGCGGCGCAATAGTGTTGTGTTTACATTGCTGTGTGAAGGACGTAATGCAGACAAACATATAGTGACTTTTTTTTCGATACAAATGGCATGTTTGCTTTATTTTTGCAAATATTAAAACGACCAATTTAGCTTTGTGATTGATTCGTTCCGACTTACCGATAATCTTGTTGACTTATTTGCATTTAATTCATTTCGTGAATAAATAAAATAAAGTAAAAAAAATTGTTTGACCAATCTATGTTTTGGTTGGGTGTTAGATATTTCTTAAGGTCAGTCATAACATTTTTATCTAGTATCAAAACCCATATATCATTGTTGTCATTTAATGTATATTGGAAAGTTTTTGTATGCAGTAAACTTATTTATTTATGTTTCGATCTGTGGTTTTTCTCACACCCAAGACGGGCAGGTGTGATTTACAAACAAATTGTAAGTATATTTGGAACATCGTATTTTTATTTAATAATTCTTCATGCATGTCGAAACACGTGAATATAGAAAACGATGTAATCCTCATAAAGAGTCACATCCCTTTAGCTCTAGGCTCAACCTGAAATTAGTCTTGTAATTCGTCACCCCATTATGTGTGAGCCTTAGGGATGGTCCAACTGTGAAAAGCCGGACGGACCATTATGGCGGATTGTGAATTTATCACGTGGGCGTGCCACGTGACACTGAATAGTTTTTAGGGAAGGGTGTGGGCTGTTAATTAATTATGCGATAAGGGATGTCCGTGTTAATGTAATCAAATAGTTTATACACGAAAAGAGTAATGATTTAAAAAAAAAAAAATTAACATGATACAATTTGAACAAAATAATTCGCCTACAGTCTGTGTTTATATGCTACAACGAGACTTAAAAGGATGGAGCAAAAGGTATAAAAAACTATCGACCTTATAGACAATATTTTTTTATTAAATTTGTTAGTTCAAACAGTTTTTTTTCGTGTAGTTTTGAAAATGATTTCTGCAAGATGGCAGCCTTCAGCAACGATATAATGTTGTAGTCAATTTCTGAAGATTCTGTTACTTGACCTAATGCATGCACCGTAGTTAAATATATGAGATGTACTAATAATTTATTTGGTTTTTATTTTTTTCTCTTACTATTAATTATGTTTATATATCTGTGTGGATTAAAGTATTAATATATATATATTTTAATTATATATTAATAAATATAATTTAATTTTATTAATTATTAAGTTTTAGTGTGCTCTTTTTCAAGATTCAAAATAATGAAAATAAAAAATAAAATAAAAATCACAAATTTGCCTCTTTGCACAATCTCGCCTGATTTCATCATTCGCAAACCTGTCATACATTGATTTCCCATACATACGTCTAAGTGATCGCTTTTGAATTCAGAAAAAATTACATCACATTGTTTTTTTATGCGTAAAAACATTGAGTAAAAATCCATTTTAAAATACAACGTATGGCTTTCTTCCACTTCATTTATGCCACCTTCCCCTAGCTACTTATAAAAAGTATTTTTCAGCTCATTCTCATATCGAAATGGAACGATTTGTTACTAGAGTTCCGCAAATATAATTTATCAATAACTTGTCAGGAACAAATGTTACCTACGTGTATATTTCCATAAAAGATTACCAGATTGTGGAACTTAATGTGAAATGGAACTCATTTAAATCTTGTAGGAGTGGTTTTATTGCTGTGATAAGATTAGGAAAAGTTCAAAATCATAAATCACTCTCAATCTCACAGTAAAAGAGTGAAACAATAAATACAATGTGTCGTTGTAATTTTAATTTATAAAATATATACATTTTTTTAATATAAAAAGGAATATTTGTGTCGGTTAACATCAAAAATTAATATATCCAAACTAAGCATTTTTTCACAAAGAGCACTTTTCTAAAACTGATTATTGCTATTCGACTAAATTGTTATTTAGACTATATGTAGGTCTGACGTCGGTAATAAAAGTATTCTACGTTATTTGATTTGATCGATTAGACTTAGTTTCCGTGTAAAACTCATTTTTAATTTGGATGTAACTCATTTTGATATATCGGAATGGATTTAACTAGTTTTGATAAAATAATATCGTGGATTTAACCAGTTTTGATCTAATCTGTCAATGAATGTCTGTGTCAGGGTTGTCACTTTTATGAAGTAAAAAATAAATAAAACTAATCGTTTTGAGTGTTATTGTGTTAACTGAGTGTTATTAAGTTTTATTGAGTGGGTGTTGTCGATTCTGATATAAAATCAAACTTCTGACAACAATTATCATGGTATAATATTGGATTTTCCCATTTTTGAAATGAGTATTCTATGTAAAACTAAACTTTTAATCGTGTTTCCACAAAAACTGTTTTTTTACCAATTTTTTATTTAACCTATATTGATATCCGCCGACACATTTGTCTTCTCATGATTTACCCAAATATTTAGTTTTTAGGGCCATTTTCAACGAGTTGTAAATAACTCACTATTAGAAAATGGAATCAAGTTGGAGTAAAGTGGGATTTGAACAACGAAAATTTGGTCCGTGAGTCCGGGACACTGGCCACAGTACCACAACCCGATTAATAATGATATTATAAAATAATGACCACTCCTAGACATGAATAATCCGGTGGACATATTTTTTTCTCTGTATGTAAAGTCGTCGCCAGATAAGAGCTAATGTTAGAGACGCCCCATCTAAGTCATTACATCTAAGTCAAGATTGAAATGTCACTATCTAAATATTTAAATTGTTCCTTTATCCTTCTTCTTTCCTCCCCATCTCCTCTCCTCTCTTCATAGTACGAGTATAGTGTTATTTTTTTTTATGTATTTTTATTTTTGTTTATCTTTGTTTTTAATTTTTGTATAAAATTGTAAGATTCAATATGTCCATGTATTTATAATTTTCTCAAACTGAACGGTTTGGGTAGGTAGGAAGAAGTTGCCTTAAGGCAATATGCCAGCCTTTATATGTATATATATATTGTATATGTATATATATATTGTATATGTATATATATATTGTTTATGTATATAAAGTGTCAAATAAATAAATAAATAAATGTCTGAGCTCACATAGTGACCGCAGTGTTAAGGATGTGTTAACGTAGGCATTCTTATCTGTCGACGATTCTATAACGGCAGTGGTCGGCAAACTTATAGTGAAAAGAGCCAAAGATTAGAAGAACAAAATTTTTTTTTTATTGAGCTTAATACCTTTTTATTTTAAACGGTTTCCTCTTAAAGCCAGCGAACCTTTTTATGCAGCAAAGATATCCGTATTTACTTTGTATTTCATGTAAAAAATCAACCTATCCGGAGTAAAAATATTTATTTGAGGATAACAAAAAATACAATTATATCAATTAAAAAAAATAAGAAAGATGTAAAAAGACTTGTATCGTACGTAGACTAGTGTGACGTCGCAGCCACACAAGAGTTAAAATTTACAATTTAAATGTGTTTTTTTTATAGTCAAGAACAGCTATTATATAGTTAAGACATTCTTCGTAATTAATTAACCATTTACGAAACTATTACATAAATAATAGACATTTTTTTAAAGAAATAAAAAACTAGTGATTCATCATTATATCAACTCTATAGTTAGGCCCAAAACACTTTGTTAATGATCCTTAAAACAATAAAAAAATAATTAATTTTCCGTCATATAATTTCGAATTCTATATTATTACCTCTGTTTTGTATAAATACATCGAAGATGTAGCGAAAGCGATGAAGTCGCTCACTGGATATTTCAAAATTGTGGATTGAAGTATCACTTGTCTTTAATTTTGATAATAAATTACAATGAATCTCCATCAAGAATTTTCATTTACATACTTATATGTTTGATTTAATAGACGATTCATTCTCTACAGATTTGAACCAGCAACTGGTTTTATCACTTTTGCTGACATCCTCAAGACTGTTTTAATGTATTTTTTACAAAATTTCAGTGAAATGGCTTACCGGTTATTCTTAATTTGTTAGTTTAAGTATCGCTTGTCTTATATTTCTTCAATTAATTACTATCAGCATATTTAAGAGACCACTTTACATACTGTGTAACATTCATCATTCTACCTATATTTGAAAATCTATATTCAATTATATCATCTGTTGATGTTTGTGAAGATAAAAATCTGAAACCTTTATTTATGCGGGTGAGATTCATCTAATTGAATTATTTCACCTACATACTAGAATGGTGAATGTTATACAGTGTGTTAAATGGCCACTTAAACCATCCAATGACAGGTCATGAACCCTGTGGGTGCCTGGACTTCTATATTACCTTCTCTCAAATGTTCTTCATCTGTATTGTAATATACTATTTTAAAATGTTTATACCCTTAAGATAATATTTAGTTTTACATAAATTATCCTTACACTGTATTATATTTACCAGCCTGAAGATGCCTATTAGAAAGTGAAAGCGCTTATTAGTCAAATCGATAAGTGGAAGTGTACCAAGTATTTTCAATTTATCACTTATAATGTCATTACAATGGAGTTTTATCAAGATTTGTCTATAAAGAACTTAAATCGAAACATTGAATTGAATCAAATAAACTTTGAAAGAATATCTTGATCATATTTGAATTTTTGCTGGATTAAAGCATCTAGAAATTATAGAAAAATATTAAATCATTCGGGGAGCGATGGAAACGTTAAATGAAGCAATATTAAATCAAAGAAATTTTTGGCGTCTAAAATCTATGATTACAATTAGGTGTTTTCAGGTGATTCCTGAAAATTAAAGTTCGTTGTAAAAAATATATGGATTTTTATGCGACAAATATACTATTTAAAATTTATACTAAATGAGATTTTATTAAAAATCAGACCAGTGTTTCTCGCTAACAACAAATAATTTCGATTAAACCATTTCATTCCAACAAAGTAACCTTGGTGACTTTTACCTTTTAGAAAACAAAATCAAATTTTATGCTTCGAACCAAAGTCATAACAGACTTTTTTAGTGATAGTGAATTTTGCCTGAACAGCGACGATATGTTTTCTCGATAAAAATTCAATGTTTTTTGTGATTTAACTGAGCTTTATAAAGTCAAATGATATAGTTGAAGAATTACCGCGGATGAATATAAAATGAAAAGTGTATGCCCGAAAATTTAACATAGAAAAGGTGCACCCTTAGAAACGAGGTTTTACTAAACTTGTTAAACCCGAAAACTCTCATGAAAATTTTAAAATGGAAACTTACGCGAGGCGAACATAATATCATATGTGAAGAAGTTGCCGTTTAGGATTTTGAATGGAAAACTTAGATAGACCATTTTATTTCGGCTTTTCTTCAAAAAGTATATTTCATCATTCGTTTACGTGTTCCGAATTTAAATTTCTTCATTTTTCACGCGTGGAAGATTTCGAGATATTTTGAGTTAAGATTTAATGTTATTGGCAGTCAGACATTTGGAAAAAACGGTTTTTTGATCAAGTCACGAAAACGCGAGGTGTTCAAATCTTGTTAGGAGAATGAGCTTGTGAAAAATATTATGGACGATACGTGAAGGATTCTTGCGGTGGTTTACTAAGTAATTATTATACTTTAAAATAAGTTTTTAAGGAATTTTTATTTTTTTTAATTATTAATCTTAAAGTATTAGATTTAAACATGAGTTTTGTCATTAAGTAAAAAGTAAAACAAAATCTTACATAAGATATTATGTTTGCTTTTACGTTTCACATATTATTTTGTTTTACCACAAGCGTTTAAAATGGAATGTCAAGTGAATAAAAGTGAGAATTTTTGACACCCCTTCTGTTCGCGTTCAATCGAGGAAAAAAAACTGCTAAATATGCTCGCGATATTTGCGCAGTGTAAGTTGAAGATGCTTTGTATTATTTATATATATAAACGCCCAATGGGCATTTTTAAGGACATATTTATACATAGAAAATTATTATAAAGGAAAGTAGAAAGACACAATGGTATATAGTAGACTCAGTGGGAGTGCAAGCGGGAAAGAGGTGTTTATAATTGAATTTGATTCAGTGATCGTTTGAAAGAACCACTTTTTATTAAAAAAACTAAGACTGGTTTGTTTGTTGGCAGACCTAAAAATTTGAGACATAGGGGAATGAAAACCATAGTTAGTTTTATGGTTATCGGTATAAAAGAGTAAGTTTTGTCTGAGGTTTCGAGTTGAGATATTTCATTTTATTGAGCTCAGTAGTTCAGGCGCATCAAAGAGTGAGTTGAGAATTTTAAATAGGACTAGAAGGTTGGATTTATATCGATGGTTTTGAAGAGAAGATAAATTTAAGCTAGTTTCTAACTCATTATACGTAGATTGGTTTCTGGATAAGCCCAACCTCCAGCCAATTTGTCTTAAAAATCGATGTTGAACTGATTCAATATTTTTTTATGTGAACATCATAATATGGAGACCAGGTAACAAAGAAATACTCTAGGTGCGGGCAAACTAGGGAACAGAAGAGAGTTTTAAGTTTTTTTTAGAGTTTTTTAAGTTTTCTATCGACATGTTTGTTATAAATAATAAAAAATTATACATTATTTACAATTTTTTTGGTGACAACATGAGTCGTTTCCATGTGTTTCCAAACAAAGAAAACAAGAGGACACAAAAAAATTATTGACAATAATTAAAACAACAAATTCCTTAAAAAATAATTTTGAATAATAATTTGATCATCTGTTAATTTTTGTTTTATTAACTTTAAAAAAATCAACACATGGAATAATTTAAACAAAAATGTTTACACATAGACAGAATGATAAATGCTATGCAATCTGTATAGTGGCCACTTAAACCAGCCAATAACATTATTTTAAATGCCTAGATTTCCATATTCTCTTCTATGAAATCTTCTTCATCTCTGTTGTATGTATTTATGTAAATGACTCACAAAGGAGTTGAATCCAGTTCTTTTCTACAAAAAAAGATGGAATAAAAATATTGTTGATATTTAATATATGTTTTTGGTTTAAGTTCTATTTATGTCTGTACTATTTTATTATTTTTTTATTAAAACAAATGTCTGAGCGGCAGACGGCAAACTATTGATTCATAGTTGATCAGGAAAATTATTGTTTAATATTTTATATTTAATAAATTAAAATAATATTGTTATAATTTTTCGTCGAGTTTTTGAAACCAGTTGGTAACTACTTTTTTTTGTTGAAGGATATTGCTCTCTTAAGAGGGAAAACTGTTGAAACAAATTTAGATCTGAATAACTCTCTAGGAATGAAATCCAGCATGTTTGCAAAAATTTGGACATACTCAAAATATTAATTATTCAACTAACTGGTAAAAAAAGACGTATAAAAATTGGATAATTGTTTTCAGGCGTTGAATTGGTTCAGCCGGATGAATATCACCCACGTGATAAAGGTTTCAGCTCTTTTACTTCACAAAAGTTCACAAATGAAAGAGTTGAGGAAATGTGTATGTAAAAACACAGGCAGAATGGTGAATGTTACACATTGTGTAAAGTGGTCACTTAAACCAGCTAACGACAGGTCATAAGCCTTGTAAATACTTAGACATCCATATTACCATCTTAAAAATGTTTTCCCTGTGTTGCAAGAAATTGAGATCTGTTAGTTGAGTTAGGGTTCGAACCGTAAGTTGGGTCGCAGTGAGTCACATTTTCTTTAAAGGTGTCAAAAATTACAATAATCTCCCCAATAAACTAAAAACTATTAAAACTAATATATCAATAAATAAATTCAAAGTAAATTTAAAGATTTTTTTTGAAGAAGTGTAAAAATTGCTTTCAATATTAATTATTATGATTATTATTATTTTCTGTTTTTCCTTTTATATCCTGTTAGTTTTTTTTTCTCATTTACTCGTATTCAAAATTATATAAATTCTAATAAATTAATAACTTTACCAGTGTAAGTCACTCTCCAAGCACAAGAGTCTCTTTTTTTGGCGAGTTATAGTTATAAAATTTACTATATATATTAAAGTAGATTTGTATTTTTTTTTTAAAAAACATGTACTATTTATGAAATATAATGATTAATAAAAAAAATGCAAAAACATGCCTTGCTTTTATTTTCTTTTCAAATAACGATTGTTCATTACCAAAATAAAACTTGTCGATAACAACTTGTGGCAGAAACCCGACGATATGTATTTTTTTTTGATAAAGACTCTGAATAATATTGAAAAGATCCTATGCATGTATTTGTGAAGCGTCACAACACTACCGCATTCCTTCCGTGCGCCGCGAACGATCCTGTCAACACATTAGAAGCAAATACTACAATTTCTCATGACACCTTTTACTAGGCAATCTACGCAGCATGTACAGCTTTTTACTATTGCGATTGCCGAGTTCCATAGCAATGAAACCATATTTACCAGCTTGCTTTCCGCATTTTTTATTCCCCCGGGAAATTAACTTGGCTATTGTGAGTTTTTTCAAATGCATGTTTTACGTAGTTCAAGTTTTTAGTTGTTTATAATATTAATTTATGAACATACACTATTGTACGAATTAACGGAATTAAGAGCAATTGTTGTCATTTTTTACGTATAGCAACACTCATAATATGTCAATTTGACCGTTGTTTAGCAACAAAAAATATGACTTACAATTCATTAATCCTTTAGGAGGTCATATTGGTGTTTGTTGGTGTTATATCAGTTGTTTTTTTTACATTTTTATGACATATTTAAATAATTCACAAAGTTCAAAATCTCGCAACTCGGCGTACCATGTTGGATATGAGCTCTCTCTTCAAAATGGTTAATAACCTAATTGATAGCCCAAAAATTGTCGAAGGCATTTCATATTGAGTCAATGTCCGTAGAACTCGCCAATCTGTACTCTTCGACATTCCTAACTCAATAACTAATTATTAAAAAAAAAAGCACTATTTAAATAATACATAATATACCTATAATGACAGTTTTAGTGACATCGACATATAACATTATAAATATTATATTTTTATCAGATCTGTTAAAGACATTTTAAATTTATCTCCTGCCTGACTTTTAACTTTTAATTTGAATTTTATCTTTCAATTTTAACTTTTTAATTTTAATTCTTAATTAAAACTTTTAATTTTAACTAGTAATTTAAACTTTTAATTTTAACTTTTAACATTAATTTATATTCAAACTTTTAATTTTCATTTTAATTTTAACTTTTACTTTTGATTTTGATTTTAACTTTTGATTTCAACTCTTAATTTATACTTTTTCATATGTACATCTACTACCTGCATCTAATAAATTATTGTTGGTTGTGATTTTTTTACAAAGAAATTTAAATGTTCATGGAAGAGGGAGGAAAGTAAAGTTGGAGCTGTACAATGTCTTCTCCCTTTTATGTACTTTTTATTTAATATTCATATTTTTCCTTTTTTAGAATTCAATTATTTTTTCCCTCTCCTCCTGCATTCATAATAAATTAGTGTGAAATCTGTGATTGTTCTTCTTTTTTTTAATTGTTCTTTTGTACCTTATCTTACTGTTTGATTTCCTATATAAATAAATAAATCAATTTATTCTCTAATTTTTAAATTAATAACTGAATTATTTCATTGTTTTTGGATAAACATATGTTTAAAAATGTAGTTCTCTATCCACCACTAGGTGCAGAAAGAAGAATGATGATCATAAATATTTTTTAATTAAGTTGAAACAACTCTCATGTGTCAACGTGCATGTTTATCATGTGTCAACGTGCATGTTTATCATTACGTAATCAAAAAAAATTATTATAAAACGTCTATAAACACTATTAAAAACTTCGAATATTTAAGTTCTGAAAAAAACGATTACTGACCAGCGTTCGTGAAAAAATATTTAAGAAATACAAAAATAAATTTTCGCTTCACTGCGTTTGAAAAGGAAAGCGTTCCTAAGAAAAATAAAATGGAAATTAATTTTAAAAATTTATATCTCATAAAAAATAATTTAGAATGAAAAAATCTTAAAATCAAATCAAAAGATTCTTTTTGTCATGTTGTTATTGTTTAAATGGAAAGTGTGGAGTGCGGTTGATTTTTAAAACTAGACGAGAGTACATTAAAGGAAATATTTATTATTTGGTTATTCGTCTTATTTAAATATTTTATTTTCAACCTAGTGTCATTACTAAAATGATGATTTTTTGTAACAGATGGTTTGCAAATTCAGAAAAAATATGATTATTTAGGCCCGAAAGCGTTTTTTTACTCTAAATATTAAAATTTCTTTCAGTTTTTCAAATGTTGATTGAATCACAACAATTTTCATAAATTTAAAATTGAAACTTAGTGGTTCCAAACATTATATTTATTTTAACATATAACAACAGAGATGAAGAACATTAAAAAGAAGGTAATTTAGAAGTCTAGGTTTCTACAGGGCATATGACCTATGTTATGGCTGGTTTAAGTGGCCATTTTACACACTGTGTAACATAAACCATTCTGCCCATATTTGAACATCTATATTCCTTCAATTCTTTTATCTGTTGATGTTTGTGAAGTTAAAGAGCGGAAAACTTTATTTATGCATGTGGTGAGATTCATCTAATTAAATTATACTACCTACATACTAGGCAACACCTGAAAATGTTATTTTTTCAATTTCTATACTTCTTCATGGACCAGGGTGAATGTTACACAGTGTGCAAAGTTGCCACTTAAACCAGCCATTGACAGTTCATTAGCCTTGTAGATGCCTAGACTTTTATATTACCTTTTAAAATGTTCTTCATCTCTGTTGTAATATGTTAATATAAACAGCTCCCCAGAAAGTTGAATCCAGTCTTTTCAAACTAAAAATATTGTTCATATTTATTTTATTAAAACGTTTTGTTACATAAAAATTAAGTGAATTTTATCTCAGTATTATTGAGAGAGAATATAATAATTATCTTTGTATTTGGTTTTCCAAGCAAATTATTTTTTTTAAAATACAGAAATTTGATATGCCCTTACAAGGCAATTTTTTTTTAAATTTCTTCGAAAACATATCCGTTAATCTGTCCAGATATTCTAAAATCAAATTGGCTATAAAAATCTTAGAGAAAATGATAAAACTAATAAGAAAACAAACTTTGAGGGTTTGGAAAAACGCTTCGGGTTAATTGTGAGATAATTATATTATCAACAAAACCTTCGATGGTTGGATGAAGAGGGAAAAGCCTTGTAAAAAGAATTAAGTATTCTAAAAGTCTTACCGTTGGATAAAAATATAATGCAATATTTTTCTTCGGGCTTTAATAATAATGAGAAAATTATCTTTAATCTGTAATAGGTTTACTCAGAGAAGAAGCTAATAAAAACAAGGTAACTTTTTTCGAAGAAAATTGTAATAAGAAAGGTATTATGCCTTCATTTAATTTTGAAAAAATAATTTTAAAAGCCTACAAAAGTCTAGCCGGACCCACCTCTGACACGCACGTTGTTTTTGACCAGCGGCCTATAAGAGTCTTACTACTTTTATGTCAGTTTCCAGGTGCAATGAAGAATACAGTAAAGGGTGCGAATAGGACTTGAATTCTGGACGAGCGTTTTCGACTCAATGGTTTTCTCAGATATATTACTAGAAAACGAAGTTTGCGGAGAGTGTGTACATAGAAAAGTATTTTTAAACCTTATATTTCCTAATTATAGAGATTTTCTAAAATAAAGTGCTGATTGCCTACGCTGGAAATGAACTGAATGAATCCTTAAATAGAATAGAAATAATATTTACAACCAAATACAACGTGACCATAAACAAAAAAAACTTTAATGTGTGGTCGTAGGAAGATAAAAATTAAGGACAAACATTGTTCTAGGTAATATAAATATTAAACAAGTAAAGTAATTTGTCAAATCAAAATAGAGAAAGGTGTCAGATATGGGATTACAATATCGCCAAAGTTCTTTATACTACCCTTGGAGGATGCATTTAAACCCCTAAATTGGGAGAATGAGGGTGTAAAAATCAATTGCATGTACTTGAGTCGCCTCAAATTCACAGATGACAAAGTGGTCATAAGTTAAGACATGGATGAACTAGGCAAAATGATTGTGGAACTACATGAGGCTTCAAAAAGGATTGGTTTGTAAATGATTATTCATAAAACAAAGATTATTAGTCCAACAGGAAGAGACATTTTCATAAATAATAAAAGTGGTCGATGAGTACATATATCTAAGACACAGAGTCAAACCTGGTAAAGAGAACCAGACAGCGGAGTTACCAAGAAGAAGACTAACTTGGGCTTTCGGCAAACTAAAATTTTATTTTTTTATTAAGAAGTCCCTATATACCTAAAAAGAAAAGTACATAAATCGTGCATATTGCCGGTGACAACATATGGACTAGAAACCATGTATGTAGCACAGAAAAGTAGCCATGAATAAAAATGCACGCGAAGATCCATAGAAAGACGAATGCTCGGTGTATGTCTAAGAAATGGAAAAATAAGGCGCCAAACTAGAGTCGTTGATATCATGGATCGTGCAGCATCGCAGTCACAGTCGGTGCAGTCGTTGATATCATGGATAGTAGCTGCTCGATTTTCTAAACGCCTCTTCTTTATTTACATTTAAGTCAAGATTGAAATGTCACAATCTAAATATTCAATTTGTTTCTTTATCCTTCTTCTTTCCTTCCCACCCCCTCTTCAATCTTAATAGTAAAGTGTTATTTTTTTATATATATTATTTTGTTAATCTTTGTTATTAATCTTTATATATATATAATTCCTCTGTACGTGTGATGTCACTGAACTCCTTCTAAACGGTTTAACCGATTTACGTGTGGTTTTCAAAGAAATGTAGATCTTTGCGCTATGCGTGTTTGTAGATGTTAAAATCTTTAGTTGAATGTGTAAAAAAGGAGTAAAGAGCATAAATGTTTTATTCATCGATCTATTTCTGTTTAAATCACGTCTGAAGAAACATCTCCTTTCTCTACCTTAATCTCTCCTCCTTTCATTTTTCCTCTTTCCTCTTTTTTCATTTTTCCCATTGAGTAATAGTTTTGATTTAAGGTAATTTATAAACAAATACGTTTATTTCTATTTTTACTTATCTTTAGCTTAGTAATCTTTTTTTTCTATTGAGTATGTTCTGTAACTTGAATGATAAAAATAAAACTTTTATTTTATTGGTTGGTTGGAAGAAATTGCCATTTGGCAATAAGCCCGCCAATGTACAGATAACATTATGTACAAAAAGTTAAATGAATAAATAAATAAAATCTACCAGGGTTGCATTTGAGGAGAATGCATTGACTAAAAAATGGAAAGATTTTGTTTTTATGTGTATAAAAAAGTTTGTTTTTGAATTTTTACAACAGCATTTGTTTTTTATGGACATCAATCAGATTCTTTACTTAAATTTCTTATAATTTTTATGCATTTGTTTGTTTTTATTGGATTTTTGGTAATACTTGAATAATATTAAATTCAATACATTTAAAAAAATCTTATTCCCACATAAGTACACCCCTCTATTGGTGAGAAGACCGGAGTTTGACGTTTGCAAAAAGAATGCCATATTTGAAAAAATATTTATTTTATGTTTTGGAATTCAACCATAAACACATACCTACTTACGTTTAATATTTGAATATTAACAATTTTTGTTGCAATTGTTTGGAATTTAATTACAAACAAGTAGCTAGGTACCTACTTATCAATAAAAAGTATTTTTCCGAGGCAAGCCAACGTTCGGGCAGGACGACGTCAGTTGGGTCAGCTAGTTTTGTATAAAATAGTAAGATTCAATATATCCATGAACTTTTAATTTTCTCAAACATAACGGTCTAAGTAGGTAAGAAGAAATTGCCTTAAGGTAATATATAAGCCCTTGTATGTATATAAAGTGTTAAAATAAAAACAAAATCAATATTCGAATCGTAAATATTTTAAGCCGTTCTTTCTTCGTCCTTTCGCTCTACCTGTCCTAACCAAATTAGTTGCCTTCTGCCTGGTTGTCGAGCTTTCTTGATATGATTGATAATGTTAACCTCAGCCTTGCAACATGCACGGATCTTGACATTTGTATTGTCGTAGGTCTACTTTTATCTCTATTTTAATTCCAATCTTGGCTTCCATACTTAAGAGTGGAAAATTTATCAAATGTGTTCATTATATAAAATGGTTGATTAAAAAAAAACGAGAATATCAGAATCTATGTAATAAAAACATAAAATATCGACTCAACATATTGAGAAATTTTTCTAAGGCTTGTAAAAATTTATTAAGTAGAAAGGTCGAGATATGAATATACGTCTTCGTAATTGTGACTTTAAATGGAAAAATATTTTCTAAATGACTCATTAAAAAGAATAATGGGTCTGTATAAGTCAATTAATTTTTTAATGAATAAAGTGAGGACCTTTTTAATCTTTCATGAAAGAATTTACACAAAAGACATTGTATATAATGTGAGGTAACTTGAAATTTTAGTATTATGCTATAATATCTATCATTCTATTTTGAAGAATTTTTAAAGACATGAAATAAGTACTGATATTTGAACAAAACTGAATAATTTGTTATCATTTTATAAACTTTGTGAATAAAGGGGTGTTTATTGCCCAATATGGATGTTTACAGGTTTTTTTAAATTTATTATTATTTATTAATGGACTATTAATCCGGTTGTGGTCCCGTGGCTAGTGTCTCGGACTCACAGACCAAAAGTCCACGGTTTGAATCCCACTCTACCCCAACTTGATTCCATTTTCTAATAGTGAGTTATTTACAACTCATTGAAAATGGCCCTCAAAATTAAATATTTGGGTAAATCATAAGAACGCAAATATTTATTAAAAAAAATAAATCATCATTCCTTTTCCGCACCTAATGGTGCTTAGCGCACTGGATTGGTACACCTATCGCAGCATATCTAGATAAATTTTGTTACATGAAGGTAAGATGATCAGTCTTACGCTTCAGGTGCCAGTCCAGGGACTTGGAAATATTCTGGTGTGAAAACACCTGTTTAAATAAATATTTCATAACAACCATGTCGGGAATCAAACCCGAGAACTCTCGAATGGTAGGCAAACGCGCTGACCATTACATTACGAAGTGTTGCGGTCAATAAAATTTAAATATGATATAATATATATATATATACTCGTATATTATATATAAACGTAAAAATTAAAATTAATGTGTCGGTTAACATCAAAAATGGATATATCCAGACTAAGCATTTTTTCACAAAGAACACTTTTCTGAAACTGATTATTGCTATTCGACTAAATTGTTATTTAGACTATATGAAGGTCTGACGTAGGTAATAAAAGTATTCTACGTTATTTGATTTGATCGATTAGACTTAGTTTCCGTGTAAAACTTATATATAATTTGGATGTAACTCATTGTAATATGTCAGAATGGATTTAACTAGTTTTGATAAAATGAATTCGTGGATTTAACCAGTTTTGATCTAATCTGTCATTGAATGCCTGTGTCAGGGTTGTCACTTTTACGAAGTAAAAAACAAACAAAACTAATCGTTTTGAAAGTTATTGTGTTATTTGAGTGTTATTGAGTGTTATTGAGTGGATGTTGCCGATTTTTATATAAAATCAAACTTCTGACAACAATTATTATGGTATAATATTGGATTTTCCCATTTTTTTAATAAGCATTCTATGTTAAACCAAACTTTTAATCGTATTTCTACAAGAAATGTTTTTTTACCAATTTTGGATTTAACCAATTTTGATATCCACCGACACAAATGTAAAACTAAATCCCTCTCTAAAAACGAGTTTTCACTCCTTAAGAGAGGTCGAAACGTGATTATTCATTATGTATGCACAAACCATTTGTAATTTTATACTCATTTTGTCAATATTTTTTTCATTAAATAAAAAAAAAAGTAAGAATTTTTCGGAATTTGCTGACCATATTTTGACAAATCTCCACTTCTTTAATTTGGAAGACAAAATCAAAATAAAAAATTAAATTTAAAGGAAATTCTAGAAATAAAAAAGTCATCATAAAATTTTAATATTACAAATAATCAGTCAAAGTCAAAGCCCTATTTTTAATATATTTGCTCTAATATCTAACTCTACCTTAAACACAATTACCACCTCCGCTACTTTTACCCCACCATAAACACAATTACCCCCTCCCTTATCCTCATCGACACCCACTAATCTGTTTACTTTT
Organism: Micrasema longulum; assembly: GCF_059751315.1. Lineage (NCBI taxonomy): Eukaryota > Metazoa > Arthropoda > Insecta > Trichoptera > Brachycentridae > Micrasema > Micrasema longulum. Next base: position 128,963 of record NW_028278539.1, on the reverse strand, counting down.
TTAAAATATATTTATTGCCTAAATAAGTATACTTATTTAATACCAGGGAATTTGTATTTATTTAGTGGATTAGAAAATTAATGCGAAGCGTCTTCTGGTCAAGATAGCTCCATCTAACATGCCTCAGCCTGTTCTGTGATGGAGATTTTTATATTAATTTATATATTCTTTATGTATTTTTAGTTTTTTAATAACCCCGGTGAGAGCAACGTGTTGTTGCCGAAACTAATCGACTGTGTAAATTAATAAAGTGGTTCAAAATACAAAGTTATTTTATTTCTCAAAAATATTATGAACAATATTTTGAGTTTGTCCAAATTTTTGTAGACAAGGACTGGATTCAACTCCCCGGGGAGCTGTAATATTAACATATTACAACAGAGATAAACATTTTAGAGAAGGTAATATAGAAGTCTAGGCATCTACGGGGCTTATGACCTGTTATTGGCTGGTTTAAGTAGCTACTTTACACACTGTGGAACATTCACCATTCTGCCCATATTTAACCATCTATATTCCTTTCAGTTTCTGTGCTGCAGAGCAACGTTTATTTAATAATTAAAAAATACATATAAGAATTTGTTACCCACTAAGTCCAAAGACTTTTCGGTGGGTGACATTTATTTTTTATGAAAGTTTTATATTACATTTATTTTATGTATATTTTACAAATTTATTTATAAACAGGCACCACAAAGTATCAAGAAGATATTTCTTCAGTTCTTTTTTTTCATTTAAAGATCTTTCATGTTAATGATGGTTTGAAGGAGATTATTGAACCATCACCTCAGATCATCACCTTTAATTTTTTTATCTGTTGATGTTTGTGAAGTTAAAGAGCTAAAACCTTTATTTATAATCTCCTAGCCTATGCGTTATGCGCTAACAGCTCTTATGTTCCCCAAGGAGCTGAATCCAGTCCTTGCCTCCAAAAATTTGAACAAACTCAAAATATTGTTGATAAATCCACCTGGTCCATGAAGAAGTATAGAAATTGAAAAATTTTCAGGCGTTGCCTAGTATGTAGGTGAAATAATTCAATTAGATGAATCTCACCCGCATAAATAAAGGTTTCAGCCTTTTAACTTCACAAACATCAACAGATTATATGATGAAAGGAATATAGATGTTTAAATATGGGCAAAATGGTGAATGTTACACAGTGTGTAAAGTGGCCACCTAAACCAACCAATGACAGGTCATAAGCCTTATTACCTTATCTCAAATAATTTTCATCTCTGTAGTAATATGTTAAAAATATAATGAGTAATTTTTGTTTGATTTGTTGTCTTCTATAAAAAAAATAAAAATATTTAAAAACGTTTATTTGTTAGAAAAAATAAGTTAAACTTGTTGAATCAAATTTATACTTGCTGTGCTTTGGAAATTAAATTCAAATTTAACATGATCTTATATTATATTTTAAAAGCTTGTGTAAATAAATAATATCACATTTAAAACATTACCGAATATCACCCTGAAAAAATAACCTTATGTTTTTACATTTTAATCACACTGAAACAACAAATTTATATTTGGTTTTTCTAAATGTTTACTTATTGAATTTATTGTATTTGAAGCACTCAGAATTGTTTTAATTACTTTAATTAATTCAACACTCTTTACATCAAGTTACGATTCCGATTCATTAAGTTAAGATTCCCGCTAACCGTTTACGTAAAAGTGTTTCTTTCACAACGCATATACGTACGTGCAGCAACCACGAAGGTTCGGACAATACTGAGGGGATCACGAATTGAGAAGTTGTATGGGGGAGATTCGCAGCCTTCAAGCTTCGGATTACAATGTTGAGAAGACTCGTTCTTAAGTGAAAATTTAAATGAAACTTTGTGCCTTTATTACTTCAATTTAATGGACGCAGTACACGTAAAACTCAAATGAACACGTCCGCGAACAAAAATATATTATTTCAATCGCCTTTGAATTATATACGTATTACTCGTATTTGAAAATATCAGCCTTTGCATAGTGTTCATTAAATTTGTTACCATACAATATTTATTAGTAAAAAAGCTATTTTATATAAATCAAGTTTGTTCAGTTTGGGTTATTAACTTTATCAATTATCTTTTAACAATATTTTGAGTTTGTTCAAATTTTTGTAGACAAGGACTGGATTCAATTCCCTGGGCAGCTGTTTATATTAACATATTACAACAGAAAAGAAGAACATTTAAGTGAAGGTAATGTAGAAGTCTAGGCATCAACAGGGCTTTTATGACCTGTCAATGGCAATGTTATCATCTCTTCAACTTCATCAAACATCAACAGATGAAAGAACTGAAGGAATAGTGAATGTTACACAGTGTGTAAATTGGCCACCTAAACCAGCCATTGACAAGTCATAAGCCCTGTAGATGCCTAGACTTTTGTATTACCTTATTTTAAATGTTCTTCATCTCTGTTGTAATATGTTCATTATCTTTTAGTCATTTTCCAATGAAAACTTCGTCTGTTAGTTTGACAGTAGGTAATTAAATAAATTAAGACTCTTTGTATGTATACTGTCCAGTCAGGTGCTCTTCTACAGCGAAATTACTTATTGTTTGATAAATTGAATATGATTTTTCTATCGAGTATTTTATAATTTTAATTATAAAAAAAACTTTATCAAAAAAAAACATTTATGTTTTGCCTATCTTGAAACGTAAAGAAGTTCCATTCATATTTTGTAAAAAACCTTTTTTTATTTACCGGGTGTGAAGTTTAAAAAGTTAATTTTTGTGCAAAATTATTTCAACGTGGAGTTCTTTTTTTCACATTACAGGATAGGCGTTTGCAATGACAGGAAAATAATGTTCAACCTGTTCATTGAAATTTCCAGACACCGTCATTCCTCTTAGGCTCTTGAAATGAGCTAAAGCGCATGTTTTCGCATAAATCCGCGAGGTTTTATCGGCAAGGGCGCTCTCTGTAGTTTTTGCCTTAGATATCTCCCCTTTTACCATTTGTAGGAGACCCTTGTGAAGCATAATGTGTCGAATCCATATCGCACGTCTTTTGGAGATGGTCTTAAGCGGGTGTTTTCCTCCATCGATTCTACCAAAACTGTACCGCGCTTTAAAAAACTCGCGTTACTTATTTCAACACAATTTTATTATTTTCAGTTTTTTAACTTCAATATTTTTATAATTCTTATGGACTTCATCTTAAAGAAGTTAATTTTACTAGACCGAGGAATATACATCTCCTCCTTCCGATAACTCTGCAACTAGAGTATGCTGATGCGGTTATAATTGACAATTCGTACAGGGTTCTTCAGGCCACTGTAGACAGACTAAATAGATACTCCGCATGCATGGGTTTAAAAATCAATATTGCAGAAACTCATGCACTGTGTAACACTTCATACCATGATACCCAAAATTTCCTGACTCTGTCAAACCAATTCATCGAAAGGGTCAAGAGTTTCAAATACCTGGGAGTATATGTTACGGAAAATGGCAGCTTTTAAAAAGAACTGGGATTACGGCTTGGAATACCGGTGCCACGTTCAACAGTATGTACTGCCTTCTAATAACATACAAAATGATAAATCAAACTTCTATAACTAACTTATACAAAAAAATATTCATTTAAAAATTTAAACTGAACAGGAATGTTGCGTCTCATAAAATGAAATAATACGGACCAAAATGGACACCAAGTCGTTGGAACAATAGGCATAACCCCCCAGTCTACACACGTGCGTTTCCAGAAATTCTCCAGCAGCCTTGTGGACCACATGGTGACGATATCTACCTACTGTCTATAAAAGATTCTCTTCGGACATCTATCTCCCTTTGTTAACCATGGAGTTGATACAGTGCTTTATTTATTTAGTTTTTTATTGCTTAGTTCTTGGCATGAACACTTGACAAACTTACTACTATGCTCTATTTTTTATAAATTTATTGATATCTTTCTAACTTTGCTAGAATTCCACTCGTCCATGCGCTTTATAGCTGCACGATGATTGGTTATCTAGCTTTCATATACTAACTTAAAAATACCTAAATTTTATAAATGGGGTCTAGAATTCCAATCGTCTATGCGCTTAGTAGCTGCAAGACGTGTTGTAATCTTACTCCTTTTTACTATTCATATTATGTTTATTTTTTTTTAGTATCATTAATACACTAAATTTATTTGTCAATTTTTAAAATGTGTAAATGGGGGCTAAATTTTTAACTGTTTATGCGCTTTGTAGCTGCAAGACGTCCTGTAATCTAGCTCCTATCTGTTATAATTTTTGATTGATCTTAATTGAAAACGAGGAACTGGAATCCCAACCGTCCATGCGCTCTGTAGCTGCAAGACGTACTGGGATATTTATTAATTGTACAGCGCCCTTGAGGTGATTTTCACAAAAATGGCGCTATATAAATTATCCAACTATATATATATATATATATATAAACCTGTTTGAAGATTGGATATTTACCAGTGAAAATCAAATGTTGCCTATTTAATGCCTACATAAACCTTATTCTCCTCTACAGAAATGAATTGCGGCACCTCATATTGGTCCAAAACAACAAAATTCTGAGTTTTGTAAATAAATATCTCAGAAGAATTTTGGGCGTGCGGTGGTTTGACTTTGTAAGGAATGAAGTAAAAAGAACACGGACGCAGCAAACTCCGGTGACAACTGTTATCAAGAAGCGGAGGCGATACTGTTGGCTTGGCCATGTGCTGCGGATGCCTCCTGAGAGCCTTAACCACGCTTGCCTAATTTACAAGGCATCAGGTTCTCGACGTCCTGGACGCTGGAGCTTGGAGGATCTTTCTGGACACCATATGCTTCAACTAGGGAGTGGACATAAAAAAATGAAAATTGAAGAATATCTTCAATAATTGCCCTTATCCTTTTTCTGTCTTAATCTTAATAAAAATAAAAACATCTCATTAGAAATTGAGACGTAGAAGTTTGAATGTCAAAACTATTACACCGTCACTCTTCTGTTCACCGTTCACATAGTTCAAACACTCCATTTTAGCTACGCGAAAAATTTCAACGCTTATCAGATCATAGTGTTTCTCTACTGTTGTTGCTAAGGGTATCCAAGAGTAACAAGGAGTTTCACAATCACCAAACGAGACATGGAGATGAGTTCAGGCTTCCCGAGGTAAGGCTAACTGGCACCCATGATCACCTGTATTATAAAAGTTCAAAAGTTCTAAGTAAGTTTCCAGAAAGTTTCAGGGAAGCTTGGTTATATTTACAAAAAACACGAATATTTATGGAAAAAAAGTTTTTTTTTTAAATTGTGATACAATTTCACTAAACGTTTTTTTAAAAAACAATTGAAAGGACATTACAGTAAATTGTTTTCTAGATATTTAATATATATGCATATAGTGAACGCGATTTTTGAGAAGCGTTAAATTTTAGAGTACAACTTTACAATCTGGGTTCGTCATTATTCGAGGAACAGAACAAGGTTTTAAGATTCATTAACTTTTAATTAGTTCAGCAATATTTTGAGTTTGTCCAAATTTTTGTAGACAAGAACTGGATTCAATCCCTTAAGGAGCTGTTTATATAAACATATTACAACAGACATAAATAACATTTTACAGAAGGGAATATAGAAATCTAGGCATCCACAGTGCTTTTGACTTGGTTTTTTGGCTGGTTTAAGTGGTCACTTAACACACTGTGTAACATTCACCATTCTGCCAAGAATGTGGGTGAAATGATTCAATCAAATGAATCTCGCCCACAACAATAAAGGTTTAACCTCTTTGACTCCACAAACGTCAACAGATAGAAAAGCCGAATGAATGTAGATGTTCAAATGTAGGCAGAATTATGAATGTTACACAGTGTGTAAAATGGCTACAAAAATCAGCCAATGACAGATCATAAGCCCTGTGGATGCCAAGACTTCTATATTCTCTTCTGTAAAATGTTCTTCATGTCTGTTGTAATATGTAAATTTAAATTAGATGTTAAAATATAATTTTCAGATTGTAATTTGTTACTGTATATCTTGAATTTATTAAAAACATGTACAAATATATTTTATTTTTATAAAAAATATTAATTAAAATTCTTTATAAAAATAAAATAATTTTTCATCATCATCATTCCCTTTCCGCACCTAATGGTGCATAGGGCACTGGATTCGTACACCAATCGCATTGTATTTTGATCAATTTTGTTACATAAAAGTAAGGTGATCAGTCTTACGCTTCAGGTACCAGTCTAGGGACCATGTAGTATTCTAGTCTGAAATCACCCTTTTGAAGGAATATTTCTCTCATATACCTCTTGCATGGTAGGCAAACGCGCTGACCATTACTTCACGAGGCCGAATGGTTACCTTATTCTTATTAAACTCACGCCCCTCCCGTCATTCCATCCCTCTTTTTTCAACTATTTCTCCCGCAACATAAAATATTTTTAAAACCTAATAAGTGAATGTAAGGGTTGCTTATTAAAATGCATGTCGTGTTGGTTTTATTTTTTTGTGCAACAACTATGGTGAAGATGTATAGTGGATTTTGCATGGTTATTTATTTATATATTTATTTTTGTTTATTTTTACATAAACGGCATAAATTGCCTTAAACATATATTGAACGTAAATATGAAAAAAAAAACATAAATAAATACATGACAAAATATGATAAAATTGCATAACTATAACAATAGTAACAAGTAGTTCGCAGTAACAATGTTAGTTTAATTGTTGTCCCGACGAAGAGACGGATACGCCTCGATACCGGCAGACGGAAAATTCGGTGAATCGTTATACACAAATATGTAATCACATTTAGTGATATAATAATATTTATTTGATATTTTAGCAAAATGATAAAAAAGAAAATACTAAAAACGTACATAAATTATCGCCCGCATAAGCAATAAGTTACCTAATTAAAACATTTCATGGTTGGCATTAAAATAATGAGATAAAGAGAAAACCTAAAATTTGAACATTATTAGGTGTACGTGCGTAAAGTACAACTGTATTTTATATTTTAAAAGCCTGTTTTCCATCATAAATAACTGGCAAAAGTTTTATTAAAATGGATGTATATTTTCTATGTTAAAACTTTTTACGAGATGAACGCATAGGTACAGCTTCATATAATATATTATGTATTACGATACAGAAAATAAAGCTCTGGCTGATGAGAGTGAGCTTTAAGCTGACAGGGGAAGCTTATAAAAAAGATCCTTAAATAACTTTTGACATTGCAAGTCCTAGTGAAATGTGAAGATTTTTTATAGTTAAACTTTAAGGAATGTCAGAGACTTTGCAAACTCGGCTTTAGATCATACTTTAAAAAAGAGATATTCAATATTTTTTTTAAATAATGAAACACGTTTACTATCATGCTTGTTATTAAAATTTGTAATTATGTTAATACGTATGTTAAGTTATTCAATTTTTTGTATGTTTAACAGCATTCTATTTTAATTATTATTAATGTGTTATTATTTTCGTTTTTTCTTTTTATTCCGTATAATTTGTTTTTTCATATAAGTTTCGAAATAGTTATATAACTTTATATGATTAAATAACTACAACAGTGTAAGTCACTCTCCAAACACAAGAGCAAGTCTCTTTTTTGGAAAGTTTAAGTTAAAATTTAGCTATAGTTATTTAAGTTAATTTTAATTTTTACATTTGATTTTAATTTTGGCTTTTGATTTCGAAATCACTTTTATACACCAATTATCGGTATATAGCAGATCGTCTACATTGGGCATTGTAGGGTTAAAGTTGATAAATGTACGTATTAAAATGTGTCATATCTTAAAATATGGCTTTTGCAAATAACTGCCTTTTTGCGTATGCCAGCAGTCTACAAAACGCATGGACGACTTGAATTCAATTAAATTAATTTTTAAGAAGTGATTGAGGTGTGAATAATACCTCATTATAGACGGAGGAAAATTGGACTGAAAAATATTGGACTGTGTAAGGAATGTTGGTATATTTTTGGTGACAATAAAATATCTACAGTCGTCTGCATACCCACACAGCTTGACAAGTCATTCTAGATTTGTCTCTCCTAGAAAACAGTCGCTCGTAAGTATTTATAATAAACCACAGTCAACTACATAAAGTCTTATTACTGATCTTCATATACAACCATAGGGTATAACAGACTGTATTATTGGGATAGGATGGTTGTGCAGCTCAACTAACCTGCTGATGATGAGGTGTGGCGTGTGTTGGAATTTTGCTGGTGAAGCTGGCGGTCGTGAAACGCTGACACAGCTTGTATGGAGATGGCGGTCTAAATGGACACTGGCACAGCCCGCTTGTTGAATGAATTGTTAAGCATTTCACTTGTTTGATGTTGGATTAGTACTAAAAAAATAATGTTGTTTCCGGCACGGCACTCACACGTAAAATTATTATAACGTGGAGTGCGCTAGGAAATGGGAAGGTCGGAAAGGTAGATATAGATTTGATTGAGAGTTAGTCAGAACATTAATAATGATTTTAATAAATGTACAAAAAAAAACATTGAGCACAAAAGTTTGTCAAATGTTTATGATAAATGAAAAAACTTAATAAGTTAATCACTGTTTTAATGTTACACGTTTAACGTTTACATAATAAGGAAACCAATGGCCGATGTTCGAAGGGTAGTTGGCTAGTAAGTTTATTTAAAAAAAGTCGTTTTTCTTCCTGGTAAGAAGTTTTCATACGCAGTAATTCATTTGTTTTGTCTCGTTTTCTTTGTTTTCATGAAATATTACGTAAATACATGACATTGTTACGGAGCTTGTAATATTGTGGTTGAGTGCCCCTCAGCGAACAATTATTACCCAGCAGCCTGTTGATACAGAAGTCATTCATTTTACTGAAATTTCCACATATTTTTTTTTGTATGGCGAGAACATTTTTATGAGAAGCGGATGTAGATACTATTATTGACTTATTTTATTAAAATGTATAATACAATACAACTGTCAATTACACTGCACATATCTTCTTGGGGTTGGAAAAATAGTGGTTAATGATGATAATTGTTCAGGAGAAAAAAATAAGATGTGCATTTTTCTAAAAATTAAGAAAACGGTTTTAATATTATTAAGATCCAACCGTTACGAGTGGCATTTTAATTGAAAGGTTAAAAAATGTATTTTTTCTTTCTCTTTTTAAAAATTCTCATTATTAAATTAACATGCACCGTGGGGCAGTTGGTTAGACGGCCAGCGTTGAAACTGGCGTCGCGGGTTTGATTCCCGCCATTTGCAAAAAGAAAATCAAAGAAAGACTTTTTTCTCAATTGATCTGGGTGTTGTGGTGTATTTTTGATTACCTTCTTCCATATCCCCTCTATCTTATTTGCTAACAAGCTTTAAAAATAGAGGTTTAGCGGTTTATTCCTTTAAAAAAAAGGTATTTTTTCGACATGACTTAGGCCTTTAAGGATCATAAAAAATGTCTTATTTATTTATTTTTTAGCGCAGGCCAACAACAAGCCAGAAGACCCAATTACATTGACGAATCGCAACATTTAACACCCAGATCACTTTTTTGTTCTCTCCGGAAATCGAACCCAGAACCTTCTGTTCGCGAGTCAAGTGTTTTCACCGCTACGTCACAGAGGCTGCCATTTTGACTTATGTATGAACTTAAGAGGTGTGACAAGGAAGAAAGAATCAGAGGGCCTCAAAATACTTAAAAAAATATATCAGAAATTATTTCAGAATAGATTTTAGTGAAGCATAAGAAATAGAAAATATAAAATGCATGTAGACAAAAAAATAAATTAAATTACATAGTACATAATTCAATTACGAAAAAATGTGAAAACAAACAAAAAGTTTATTTGGAAATGAAATAATGAGGAACTTCAGCCCTACGGGAAATTGGAAAAAACATATTTTCTAGAGCGCGGTGAAAATTAGAACATTAAATTGTACGGCAAAGTTTTTTGAAAATGTACGAAAGAAATAATAAAAACGCACTACTTCAAACGACGTCACTGGTTCATATGAACTAACCAATGATATAAGAGAGATGAAGAACATCCAGTTTGCTTAGCGTAAACAAACCAATCGGGAAAACAGACAGAGAAGAACCTCTCACGTAACACGCGGAGTTATTTCAGAAATAAAAAAATTCGAAAAATCATAGCACTGATAATACAATACATGAAAATTGAAAAAAAAAATTGGCTTAGTTTAATTAACAGTTTACTAACAAATAAATAAAAAAAATAAAAACATTGAACTTCCTCATTTATATTTTGTTGGTTGGTTGTTTTTTTTTTTTTTATTACAATTGTTACTTTTGATTTTCAATTTTTTTTGATCATTTGTAAAATATTTTTTATTTAAATATCATCGTATGTTTTTTAAATAAAAAGAAAATACTTGGGCTAATGTCTTGTTTTTAATAATTAAATTTATGGTCCAGTATTTTGGACTCCGATTATAATCAGGTACGTAAAGCTGCGCATGATCCACACTGCGACATACTCTACTCGACTTGTTACATTCCAACCGACAACCCCCAACATCGGTCCATACGAAACGTAATGGGAATGTACCGTAATGGAGTTGGGCCCTTTTACCTCCCATTCCGACCGACGTCCCGTGGCGCGGCTCTATGCGAGACGCGATAAGAATGTTTCCATACGCTGAGCGTGATATTCCAAGCGTCTCGGGTATACAACGCTGTGTGTGAGCTCCGATGCGAATGGGCGATTCCTAGAAAGCATCTCGCCCATGTTTGATACAGCTAGGTACTGAATATTACCCGGGAAAATGAAAGACGTTTCCATGGTAACGGAATACATTTAAGTTGTTTATTTTGAAAATACGCCCAGTTCGTAGTTTGAAATTTTTGTAAAGCTTTAAAAGCAAGTTCATTGTTATTATTGTTTTTATTTATTATCTTTTATTAAAAAAACAATAATTGTTCTTTACCAAGATTAATAATACCAGACCCAATGGGAAGTTAACAGATTTATTTTAGAAAATGAGTAAATTTGCTTGAAAATGTAATATTTCTTCATCGGTAACCTATAATTGAACACGAAGAAAAAAATGTATGCATATTCTGCTTTTCATACAGAAAACCATAGATTTAAGAATAGTCCAGAAAGAGCGTAGAATCATATTTGAATACATCGGACTGTGTTTAATAATTCCCCTACTTAGACACTAGACACACTTTCGCCGCGCACATACTTGAAGTCACCGGGTAATATTGCCAGATCGCGAAGAATATAACCATAACATAAATGTAAGGTTAAAAAAAAGCAATCTGTTAATTTCTCTAAAATTTTATTGTGCACGCGGAAATATTGATCGACACAACAGAGTAGATAAGTAAAGGGTCATTTAATAAGACTAATTGCATTAAAGAACTTTGAACTTAAAATAAAAAACAAATTTTATTTGACATGAAACGGATATTTTTATATCATGTCAAATAATATTTGATGATTTGAAGATAATGTCGGTCATACGTCCACCACAGAGTTGTTTAATTCGAGATTCAATTTTCTTTGATTCTCTCATTAGATGAGCAAAGTAGAGTAAAAAAAAATACTACCCTGGCAACACAAACGAAATTTCCATTTTGTATTTTCGACAATCTGACAGATGGACAAATAATTAAATTTTAAGTAATGCACTTGCTACTTAAACATTTGTTTGTTAATTACGCGTGAAATGTGACGACATCCTGTTTCTTTAAGATCCTAGCAGTATTTTTACACTTGAAAGGACACAAAACGGCATAGTTAACAAAGAAACTAATGGATCAAAACGTAAACCTACTTATTTATGAGTAGTTTAGTCGCCTTTTGTTTGATGTGCGAATGCGGTTTCTGGACTATTTCTTATTCTATGCAGAGAACTTATTTTACTTTATAGAAAAAATTAAACATAAATGTAAACTTCTCATTGTAATCAGGGCCCTGGGATGGTATTTTAAACGCTCTGGCGGCCGTATTATTGCGCATTTTGCAAATTTTCATACAAAATACACGAAAAAAACTGTTTTCTCGTGCCGCTAAAGCGGTTCAGAAAAGCATCCCTAGAGTTAACTTGTAGCAACATAGAGGGAAAACATTTTTGAAAAGGAAATATGGACGTCTGGGCATATACAGGGCTTATGACCTGTCATTGGCCGGTTGAAGTGGCCACTGTACACACTGTTCAACATTTACCATTCTGCCTATGTTTTAACATCCACATTTCCTCAACTCTTCCATCTGACATCTGAAGTAAAACAGCTGAAACCTTTATCATGTCAGATGTCGCATGGAAGAGTTGAGGAAATGTAGATGTTAAAACAAAAGCAGAATGGTGAATGAAACTTGGTGTGTAAAGTGGCCACTTAAACCAGCCAATGACAGGTCGTAAGCTCTGTAAACGACTTCCATATTCCCGTCTCAATTTTTTCCCCTTTCTGTTGCAACAAATTACGATCTAAATAACTCTCTAGGGAGGAAATCCAGCTAGTCTGCAAAAATTTAGACATACTCAAAACATTGTTGAATTAACCTTTTCGAGCTTGAGCGTAAAATAAGGACCAGGAGTACCCCGCAAAAGTGCTATAGATAAATATCACATTTAAAAAAATAAATTTTATAATTATGATTGTCATGCTGTGATATTAAAACCGTTTCACAATATTTCGGGTATATGTATTTGTTTATTTTGACATAAACGGCAAAAATTGCATTTGACATATACATTAAACATAAATATGAAGAAAAAAATACATATGTACACAAATATACATATTTAAATACATAATATATATGGTTTAATTACATCACTGTAACAATAGTAACAAGTAAATACACATAAGTAACCAAAAATATGTACAAAGTATTTACATAAATATGAAAAAGCAAAAAATAAAAACGTTTATACGCATTATTTTTTGCGAAATTCATACATCTTTTCATAAAATACTTTTATTAGAAGATGCTATATGGCATGGCACTCTTCTTGCTGCAACACGGTGAACAACACTGATCTAAAACGCTTTTCAGTAGAAGACTTTTCAAAAGATGTCACGTAACCCGTTTAGCGGGGCAACAGGAAGTTGGGCGAATGTTTGTAAAATTTAACGAATGAAACCCGGATTTTCGTGGTTATTGCTAAATATATGGGACCAAATAACAAGAAGCGCAAGTGCGAACTGACTAACTAATCAAAGATTATTTAACAGTAGAACTAATAAATTGTAATGTTTGCTGTTTGCCAGGGAAAAATCAAAGGAAAATGAGATTCATACTTAAATAATATTTAAATTATTTTAATAAAGTCTTCACATTATTGGGTAGAATTATGCAAAAAACGAAATCAGTATGCTGATCGACAAAAAAGTCACAAACTAAGTGCTTTAAATATAAATTTTATTCGGGTTTTTTTATTAAGTATGTATAAAATAATCATTATAATTAATCTTTATTTAATACTCTGTCATATATACCAGTGGCAAATGGTGGTTTTATTTACAAGTAAGCTTTAAAAAATCATATATTTGTACCTACATAGAAGGTTCATAATATAATGTAAGTAATATTTACTATAAATTGATATTTTTCTGTGGTTCTGTGTGATACAACAACTCTCATCTATGAAATCCACTCAAACGACGTAACTTTGTGATATATTATATTATATAGATATATTATCCATTGCTTTAATACATAACTCATTAAAAAATAATTAAAAAATAGCACTACGAATTCAGTCAATATTAAATATTCAATTGAAATGTCAACTGGCCGAATTGTTCTAGAAATTAATAGTGCGAAAAACGACCGCGTCGAGCGCCATATGTCCTGCAATATGACGCATGAAGGTAAATGGTCTTATGTCAAAAGTACCATCTCAAAGAAAAATAGCCCTTAAGAAATAATGGTTGAAATACTGTTTTCCAAATCAAGAATCTTCAAATAATTTGTGTAATATGCAAGTTTTATCTAGGAGAAAAAACCCGCACTGGGGATACGACATTCAAAATATAGTATACTTATTTGTATGAAAAAATAAGCTGGAATAATTGGCTAGTTTCTTGGCTCACCGCAGGCGCTGGGCGCGCTTTATTAATATTAATTTTTATATTAGGATAAAGATACAAGCGGTTGAGATGATTTTAAATAAATAATCATTATTTTTTTGTTTTTCTGTAAATAAAATTACAGGAAAACATTATTATGGTTAGTCAATTTTAATGGTAATCTGTGCATAATCGCTTCTATACACGGTTCGCCCCTGATACATACGATATATGAAAATATAGATACAGTTGATCAAATGGTGGACTTATAACCACTGGCAATCTCTTACAGTCATACCATGAAAACGTATTTAAATTTATATGATTCCAATCTTTACCTGAAATGCTTTCAAATTCACCCAGTAACTTCCTCCAAATATTCATTATTATTATAATAACATTCAAAAACTTTCAACACTCTTTTAAGCACTTTGATATAATGTTTTACTTCCTTTATTATTTTTTAGTAGCATAATATATGTACTTTAACTGATATAATTTTTTTCCTACTGCTTACTGCCTGCTGATAAGCCTCTATTCTAGATGTTTATCAGCAGGAGGGAAAGAAAGAATATGGAAGGAAATTATAGGCCTTCCTTATAAACCTGGTATAAAGTTACGCCTAGGCTTAGTGGAAAAATTAGGATGGGAATAAAATCCTCTTCTACCACTATAGTAAGGATTGTATTATCATCCTTGTTTTGCAACTATGCCTAAGCGTAACTTTATACCAGGTTTATAAGCAAGGCCCTATTATGAATAATACACCACCACTTTATTCTTGGTATTGTCAAAGTGACTGTTTTCCTGTTTGCAAAAATAATAAGGTCTTGATATAGGTACAGAACATATACATATTTGTAATGTGTTTTGCTATTGACATTTATTGCGAGAGAGAACAAATATTTTTAAGGTGAGCATTCGTTAAAACATCTCCTTTCTCTTCGTTAATCTCTTCTCCTTTCCTGTTTTCTCCTTTTCCGTTTTTCCCGTTGAGTAATGGAATTGATTAAAGATAATTTATACACAAATACAACTATTTCTATTTTCATATGTTAACATATTACAACAGAGATGAAGAACATTTAAGAGAAGGTAATATAGAAGTCTAGGCATCTACAGGGCTTATGACCTGTCAATGGCTGGTTTAAGTGGCCACTTTACACACTGTGTAACATTCACCATTCTGCCTATATTGGAACATCTACATTCCTTTAATTCTTTCTTCTGTTGATGTTTGTGAAGTAAAAGAGCTGAAACCTTTATTTATGCAGGTGAGATTCATCTTATTGAATTATTTCACCTACATATAACTTCACAAACATCAACAGATGAAAGAATTGAAGGAATATAGATGTTCCAATATAGGCAGAATGGTGAATGTTACACAGTGTGTAAAGTGGCCACTTAAACCAGCCATTGACAGGTCATAAGCCCTGTAGATGCCTAGACTTCTATATTACCTTTTCTTAAATGTTCTTCATCTCTGTTGTAATATGTTAATATAAACAGCTCCCCAGGGAGTTGAATCCAGTCCTAGTCTACAAAAATTTGGACAAACTCAAAATATTGTTGATTTTCATATGTCACTAGCTTTTTTATTTTTATTTTTTATTGAACATGTTTTCTGACTTGAAATTTAAAAATTAAACTTTAATTTTATTGATTGGTAGGCAGTAATTGCCTTTGGTAATAAGCCCACCAATGTACAATTAACATTATGTACAAAAAGTTAAACAAATAAAAAAAATGGAAGTCTAGGCATTTACGAGGCTTATGCCCTGTCGTTGGTTGCTTTGAGTGATCACTTAACGCACTCTGAAACATTTTGAATTGCCTATGTTTGAACATCTATATTTCCTCAACTCTTAGATATGTTTACAAGAGGATGGAACCTAGTCTTCGTCTACAAGCATAAGGACATAAATATAAACGAGAAGAGAACTCGCGCCGTACTAAAATACTAATAACAAAATATTGCATACAAATAGGATAATTTAAATATTTGTACTCAAGCAAAAATTAATAATAATTTATAAGATAAAACGTCTTAATATTTGTAGACTAGGCTGATTTTACTTCCATTAAAATGTAAAAGTAGACATAACATGGATTATAATATGTATGACTCTATTTAGATATGCAGATTTTCAAATAACAGCAGAATTTATTATATAAATAAAACACAAGTGATACTTTAATCCACAAATTTGGAATATCCAGTGACCGGTTTCATCGCTTTCGCGACATCTTCGAGACTGGTATCTTTATTAAAAAGTTAAATGTATTCATACAGAACAGAGGTAAGGATACATAATTCAAAGTTATATGTAAGTAAATTAAATAAAGTTATTTTTATCTTAAGGATCATTATCAACAAATTTTCTATGGGTTAACTAATGAATTGATATAATGCTATTTTAATAAGTTTATTTTATTTTTGGTGTCTCAAATACATTTAACTTTTTAATAAAGATACCATTCTTGAAGATGTCGCGAAAGCGATAAAACCGGTCACTGGATATTCCAAATTTGTGGATTAAAGTATCACTCGTGTTTTATTTATATAATAAATTACAATGAACTTCCATCAAGAATTTTCACTTACAAACTTAAATGTTTTAATAGCAGAATGGCAAATAATACAGTTTAAAGTGGCCATTTAAACAAGACAATGACAGGTCAAAAGTCCTGTTAATTCTTAGACTTCCATATTAATGTTCTTCTTCTTTGCGCAATCAATGTAAATATTAAAAAATAAAAAATGTGTTTTTTTTTATTTAAGATTATAAAAAAAAAAAATCAAAATAAGTTTACAATGTTAAATGGATGAAATTTAGTACTTGTCCGCAAAGATTACGACGTACCCAAAATACCTTTGAGATCCCCAAAAATCGGCTTAGATGGTGAAATGAAACAGTCTCTTAGCGAGTAAATAAGAAACAAATATCCTTACGGCGTTGTCATGCCAACAGCTGGGAGACGCGCATAGCCGGGCGTCATGACAACGCCAACGCCTTAATAAGATACGCCCACAAAAAGGATTCTGAAGAGACTTTTGAATTCAACTCGTTGGCGTTGATCTGAAATTGACTTAGCCCGTAAAACTCTTCCGAATTCGATTAATTGCTGAAACTTGAGAGGAATAAAGGAGCAGATCAGATAAAGAAAGGGTTCATTTGATTAAGTTTTGTGTATGTACAAATGTTTCTTGAATTTTGCCATTTTCAATCAATATTTAACATCCTTTTTCAAATTTAAATATTCTCGTTAGACAGTCAAGGCAACTTTATACTGTCGTATGTTTATTTGTTTACTTTTCCATACATATATTTACATAGAGTTTTAATAACAAAAATACACTTTAAAAAAAATGCATCTTAAAATTAAGCAATAATGTAAATTGGAAAAAATGCTCACAAAGACTTCAGCATCTGAGCGTAGGCCATTCTTTTTTTTAATTATTATTAATTTTATAGCATATAAATATGACATGACATAACCATGAAAAGAAAAGAAAAGAGAAACAAAATTAACATATGCTGATATTATGAAAACAGGATTCATTTGCAGTATGCATTTTATTTTTAATTTTTTTTTTTTTTTTAAAAGGTGTATATCTACTCGTTTGTATACTTTTATGTCAATGATATAATAAATATAAAAACATATGATAATACTCGTACTACTACTACCATTTCGGCGCCGCAGTTTGATTCAACAATATTGTAAGTATGGCCAAATGTTTGAAGACCAAATGTCTCAATTTATTGCAATAAAAAAGGAAAACATTTTTGAGAAAAGAATAAAGAAGTCTATAATTTGGCTGTTGGCTTCGTGTTGTAATGGTCAGTGCGTTTGCCTACCATGCAAAAGGTCTCGGGTTCGATTACCAACGTGGTTGAAACGAAATATTCATTTTTAAAAGTGTTTTCACACTAGAATTTTTCATAATCCCTGAATTGGCACCTGAAGCGAAAGACTGATCATCTTACCTTCATATACCAAAAAATGATCAAGATACGCGGCGATTGGTGAACCAATGCAGTGCCATATGCACCATTGGGTGCGGAAAGGGAATGACGACGAGAATCAGAATTATTCATATGATCTTTTTTTTTCATATTTTTTTTGCACCACAACAGGCTAGATGGCTCAATTAAATTGGTGAATTACAGAACATCCTTAATTTTTGTGTTCTCATCGGGAATCTAACCTAGAACTGTTGATATGTGAGTCAAACGTCGTATTCACTACACCACGGAGATCATAAAATTTAATTAAAATATTTTTTTTAATACATCATTTGTGACCAAATTTTACTTTATTAAATATTAATATAAAACTGATGTTATACGTACAGGTTATAAAAGATTAATGTCATAAAAAGACGTTTTGCGATATAAAGTCTTAAATTTTTTAAACCTCTTGGGCGTAGATATAAAATTATAAATTTAAAGAAACTTATTTAAAATTGTTGCAACAGAGAGGGAAAACCTTTTTGAGAAGGGATTTGGGAGTTCAGGCATTTACAGGGCTTATGACCTGTCATTGACTGGTTTAAGTGGCCACTTTACACAATCTGTAACATTCACCATTTTGCCTATGCTTGAACATCCACATTTCCTCAACTCTTCTATCTGTTAACTTTTATGAAGTAAAAGAGCTTAAACCTTTATCATGTGGGTGAGATTCGTCTGGCTGCTCCATTGTGATAGCGAATACGATAAACAACCATGGTGAGAAATTGTTGTCACGACGCTTATTAGCAAGTCGATAGTTTTTTTGTGAGTAAGCTACTGGCGGGAATCGAACCCGCGACGCTAATTTCACAGTGAGCTGTCTTACCAACTGCGCTACGGTCGGTGCCTATACTTTCAGTAGTTTTCATTTACTATAAATTTAAAGCAAATTGTTTTGTTAGACGTACTGTGTTCCTTGAATATCAATAAAATATTTTTTTAAAATAGCATAAGTATTATTGAAAGTTGATTTAAAAGCATACGACAAAAACAAAAAAATACAGTGTACTCTAACTACTTGTAATTTTCACTGAACCATCGATTTACTTCTCCAAATCGGGGTGAATTTAAGGCCTGATTTGGGATACGGAAAACAGGAAATGATATTTCAAACAAATTTGGCAGCCCCGGATTTTTCGGTAGGCACTTTTGTGAAATGGATTTTCATTTACGTCGAATGTGACGTAGGAAATATTTCGTATTTTTATGATAAAACGAGACTGCAGAAATTATCAAGTTATTCAAAAAAAAATTGAATTAACACGCTTCAACAGAAATAGAAAACATCTTAGAAAAAGGAATATGGAAATCGTAAAAATATATAGTACATAATGTGCCGGGTTCGATTTCTGACAAGTTCAACCATGAAGTATTATTAATTTGTGAGGCTTTTGTCTACTGATATTATTATTGTTATTATTATTATTAATAAAACATACAATACAAAAATTACATATCATACTCCCAGGAGTTATTAGAAACTCATTTGGGACCGTACATATGAAAAAACATTTTTTTGACAATACATAATATCATACAAATTAATACATCCAAAATAAAAAAAAAACATTATTGTACAAGAAACATAAAACACCATCTTATATAAACTACATTAATGATTATCACCATCAAAAAGATTTTTAAAATATTTTTTAATTGCGACACTTCTGGATTTTTTATTCGGTTTTTCGTGTCTTAGCTCATCAGGCAGTTTATTATATTCGGAATGGCCAATATTTTCCATGGACCTACTGCCGAACTTTGTTGAGCGGAACTTAGACACATGAAGATTCCCTGAATAACGCGTATTGTAATTATGAATATTATGACCAAATGCGTATTTTAAATTTGAGTGAGCAGAAAAGTTGATGATGTTTAAAATAGTATTGGTTATGTCATGCAGCGGCATTACCTTGAAAGGAAGTATCTTTGTTTGTCGGTAGATATCCTTGACATGGGAATCCCGTTTAAGTCCAAGAATGTTTCTTAGAGCTCTGTTCTGAAGAGCTTGTATTTCCGAGATCTGATTTTTGCTGGCAAAACCCCATATGCATGATAAATAAGATAGGTGGGAATGAATCAGAGTGTAGTAGACGGCAAACAAAACGGGATGAGGAAGCAAGCCTCGAAGTCTATGCAATACGCCAGTTACGGGTGCTATTTTTGATTTTACATGCTCAAATTGGTAGCTCAATGAAAGTTTGGAGTCAACAAATAGTCCCAAGTATTTAGTTACATTGGTCTTTTCAATATAGCCAGTTCCGAGAAAAATATTGATATTTAAGTCCTGTTTGTTCCCAAAAATCATGTAACATGTTTTTTTAACATTCAAACTTAATTTATTTAATCTCATCTAGTCAGCTAGACTATTGAAATCTGCCTCCATTATGTTTTCGAGTTCTTTCAAGTTACGATTATGGTAGAAAATAACAGTATCATCGGCATTCAATTGAACGGTACCCCTTAGACCCCACAAATATTTCAAATTGTTTCTTCACAGGTATCTAAGACGTTAGCTTTGTAACAACTGAACATCTGCTGGGCCACTGAAAGCTCCCACCCATTCACCCTTATCCGTTTTAGAGGTCTTGCAGCCTTTTTTCGAATCCACACATCACAAAAACAAATCATAAGTTTTAACAAACGCTTAAATACTTTTTTAAACTATCATGTTCATTATTACTCCTTTCAATATTAACAATGACCGTCCTTGCCTCTGAGTACTCGTATTTATAGTCAATTTATCGGTTAGCTTTAATCGAATTTTCCTCATTCTGCCTGCGATAGGGTATGTTAGTTCAACAATGTTTGATTATGTCCAAATTCTTGCAGACTGGCTGGATTTCCTCCCTAGGGAGTTGTACATATTTAAATTTATTTCAACAGAGAGGGAAAACATTTTTGAGACGGTAATATGGAAGTCCAGGCGTTTACAGGGCTTATGACCTGTCATTGGCTGGTTTAAGTGGCCACTTTATACACTGTGTAACATTCACCGTTCTGCCCATGTTTGAACATGCTTCTTACCGTATTATTACCCCAAGGTTCATTAGCTTGTTAGTAAACCCGGAGAAACAAGGAATGCAAGACCTCCCAACAGGGGGGGGGGGGCGCTGTGAAATATTATTATTATTAAACGATGAACACCAGGGCCTCGATTATGATGGGAATATAAGGACGTCATACCTTCACCATGACGGTATAGTCGAAGATAAATTTTCTCGGGTGATTACGAAGATGTACTACCGACCCCCCACCTTCAAGTTTTGGGTAGCTACATCGATATGAAATAAGGGCAAGCATATGTCACGGTACACATATCTATGTACTTAATGGCGTCATGGTAGAAAATGAAAGTCTTTCTAGCGATTACGAAGATACACAACCAATCCTCCCACCATCCAGTTTTGATGTTAGTACATTGGTTTGTAGCGACGAATCTATTACCCTTCGGTACACATATCTTCACATTGAAATTGAAAAAAAAACAGTTTCACCTAGCGATTTTCTTTTATTACGATTTTTTTTTTTTTTAATCGTTCTGAGGATGGCACTTTTTTTTTTTTAAAGTCTAATAAAAATACTAAAGAGAAATAAGTAAATTTGGAAGTCGAATTAAATTCCGACATAACTGTCAGTTTGGAAATCGAACGCCTGGAAGAAAAAAAAAACCTTGGGTAGATTCTGCCCTATTAACATATGAGAGTATCTAGGCGCAAAAAATGTTGCAAGTATAAAAAAAAAATATTTTAACTTTTCCGTCTATTTTACAATTTTTCTGGGAGTACGTATTAAAACGTTAAAAGAACCGGCTTTGTAATCAATCAGTAGATAAATACAGACGATAATTTCAAATTACATACATTAATATTATTATTATAAATCAAATTTCACTTTTGAAATTTTGTATTACTACTAAAATCGCTTTAATGAAATTTTATCGACTTCTCTTGGTTTAAAATCTTCTCCTTATATTGCTTTTTCAAATTTTAAAGATTACTTGCTATACTTGTTATTCCTTCTTTATTTTTTCTTTTTTCTCTGCTGCCATTGGCATGTTTTTATACTTTTAAACTACTTTTAATTACTTATATTAGATATGTTAATAAAATCAATATATTGCTGCTCTTACTATAATGTGTCATTAATTTTGAAGATGTTTTCTAAATTGACCTAAATTTACTGTCTTATATTTCACTTAAAGATTCTTCTCATCGTTTCTTAGAATCCCTTAAAATAAATATGTGTTTATGTTTTTCCTTTTTTTTTAAAAATGTTATTACTATTTTATTTTATTTTTACATCTGAGCATGTTTTTCATTCTTTATTTCCATTCTTAATTTTTAACTACTCTTACAAATTTTCTTCATTTTTAATATTATTTCCATTTGTAAATACTCACTTCAAACTACAAACTTTAAAATATCTTTTTTTCACTTAAATTTTAATTTTTAAACAACTTTCATTTATGTTTTCTTTTTCCTTCTCTTTTTTATGCTTTTATAATTAACCTTACATATAATTGCTTTTTAATATTTAAACTTCACTGGTCCATTAGAATTAAGTCTAATTGTGTAAAATGTTAAACTTTGTAACTGTACTGTATGTTTCCTGAATAAAAGAAAATAAAAAATAAATAAAAATAAATAAATAAATAATTGAAGACTTTCCCGGAAGAAGAGTCTATATGAATAAAAAAATACAGCTTGACCTGGTTAGTATCCTTCATTTTGATTCACATAGATCCTTATACGCGAAAACAAAGACTTTAACCATAGATATGAGTCAAAATCAGTGTTGCAAAAAGAGAAATAACATTCCAACACCTACCTAATGCAATGTAGATTTTTATTTTATCAAAAAATAAAATTTAAAAAATATATAAAAAATTTTGACCACATGTACTTTATAGATCCTTCTTCCGGGATGTCTTCAATTGTCAAAAGTCATGCAAAAATAATGTTCAAACGAGCATTCATTTCACGAGGAGTTAAAAATAGCTTTGTGGTGGGCACTTTTTATCACAGAAGCCGATTTAAAATATAAATGGGAACTATTTTAAATTTAAATGAAGTAAGGAACGCAGACTACATTTTTTGGGTCATTCATTGGTTAGATTCAATCATACGATGTCGAGAGGACAAGTAGGTAGAACATACCGAGGTTAATACAGATAGAACAGAAGTTAAGTATACCGTATCAGTATGTATAGATGAAGATAGCGTTCATAATTGAGTCCCAGATAGATCACTTAATTTTTAACGTCCAACAGCTGACCAGTGAGAAAAGATCGCATCTAATCTCTTAAGCTACCGTTATACATTATTCTTATATTGTTAACTCAGTGAAAACTAAATGTCATGTAAGTAATTGACTTCATGTATAAGTAAATGATCTACATTATTCTAAACAAGTAAAACTAATTAATCATAAATCGGGATAATCTTTCAACAAATCTTTTGCCAACACATTGAAGGTATATAATGAGTTACCTGAAGAAATGGAAAGCACTCATATATCAAAAAAATATTTGAAAAATAGCTTTTTGAGAAATTTGAATAAAAATTGTAACGTTATCAAAAGTTTACATTAATTATTTAGATGTAACGAACTAATTTCATAAAGAATTAATAAATTATGATTTCATCAGAGCGAGGAACTATGCCACTAGATGGCAGTGACTGGCTTTTGTTTCTGATAAATAATAAAAAACACACACTCATCAGAAAGAAAATAAACAAATGAATAAATAAATAGGTGCGAAGGTTTTTACGGTAACTGTTATCAATACGTTTCTTTTTTGGGTAATACCTTGTGTGTTGGATTTGTTCCGACGTTTCGTCTACCACTGCAGCCATCTTAAGGGTAAACTGAGTGTTTGTACCGTGTTGCAGTCGGCAGCAGGCATATTTTTATTCATTTTTGTAGTATGTAGTGCTGGGAACCTTGTTGAGATTAATTTAAGCCCGTCGTCTGTTTATGTTATTTGGGTGTCTGTGTATTTCAATTGCCTCTTTTATTATTCGTGCACTGTAATTACTGGGATTATGCAAAATTTTCTGTTCAAAAGCGAAAAAATGAACGGTGTCCATAAAGTGTTCCGCTATTGCAGATTTGTCAGGATGCCCAAGTTTACACGCTCTTTTGTGTTGGTCAATCCTTTTCTTTGCTGTGCGCCCTGTTTGTCCTATGTACACTTTATCACATCCTTGGCAACTAAGTTTATAAACAGTTTCTGTTTTCAGGGAATTCTTATCTTTTTGGCTCAACAAATGGTTCGTTATTTTTCCCCAAGTCCGAAACGTTGTTCGAATATTGTGTTTCTTCAGCACTTTGGCTATCCTGTCAGTAACATTTTGTATTTATGGTAGGTATGCAGTTCCTCTGGTAGTATCTTGTTCATTGTTCTTATTTGTAGCTTGCGATTTAATCATGTCAATGGCATCTTCTTATATTCATTACACTCCAACGCATTTGTTATTTTGTTGACCTCTTCTCCCTTTTTGGAGTCTTCGCATATTCGTGTCGCTCTTGTTAACAATGTCTTTATTAATCCTCGTTTTTGGGCTGGACGATGATGCAAATCAGCGTATAGGTATCGGTTCGTATGGGTTGGTTATACACCGTATGCCCAAAACTGCCGTTTGATTTTCTTTTTACTTCAACATCTAAGAATGGAAGAGATTCGTTAGTTTGTAGTTCCATTGTGAATTTATTATAACATATTTAATGTTCAATCGGGTTGCAATCTCGTGGCTAGTGTTGTAGACTCACGAATCGGAAGTCCGAAGATCGAACCTTACTTTATCTTAACCCCAACATCATTTCCTTTCTTGAATAGTGAGTTAATTACAACTCGTTCAAAATGGCCACCTAAATTTAAATATTGCGGTAAATTATTATAATAATGCTAATATTTCATTCGAAAAAAAATTATGCACTTATAAACAGTAACTTAATATTAAATGCCTAGACTTCCATATTCCCTTCTCAATAATGTTTTCCCTATATGTTGCAATCGATTTAAATAGTAATTCAATAATTTAAATTATAAATTTATATCCTTTAAAATATATTTTTTATTTAATTTATTTTTACATTAATGTATCAATTGTGTTAAACTTCTACTGAATGTGTTATATAATTTTATGGCTAAATTTTAGTTTTTTAATCAAGGGTAATTTATCTTTTATCTAACAATTACACCAAATATATTCACACTTAAAAGGGTGTTTTTACACTTAAATATTTCAAAATCCTTATACTGGTACCTGAAGCGTAAGACTGACCTAACCCTTATGTAAATAAAAAAGATCAAGATAAGCTGCGATTTCTGTACCAATGCAGTGCCCTATGCACCATTAGGTGCAGAACGGAAATGATGATGAGAGGGTCATTGCTGCAACATAAACAAACCATCATGCCGTTTCTACGTAGGGGTAGGCAGAGTGGATAGAAAGCCATATCACTTTATATTTGCATACAGACCTTGTTTCCCCTCATTTATTCATCTTCCAAAGTACGCACGCCCGGAATTCCTACTTTTGACATGCCAATCTTCAAGCATTGGTTCAATTTTGTCATGCCATGTCTTTCTTGGTCTTCTTCGTGTTCCGCACTCAACATCATTACCATGGATTTTTATTTATTTTTTTAAGCGTTTTTAAGCATTTCTTTCGCCGTCAATTCGAAAACGAATTGACGGCGAATGTAGAAACATGTCAAAGCCAACGCAAAATTCCTTATTGATTTTGTCGATAATGTTTATCCCAGTCTTACATAATTTATACACAGTAATTAATTATGTTATTTATTTTGAAACCCATTCAATCATTGTTACGTATAAAATTTACATTGAGAGTTTTTCTTCGAAAACAAACAATAATTAAAATGTAAAAAAAAAATACAAAACGAGATACGTTGTACTTAAGCAATGCATGCAACATGAAATATTTAGGTATTTATAGTGTTTATGACTTGTCAATTGATTTTAATAATCACTCAACAGGTTTGGAAAATTATTTTTTTTACTTGAAAAGGAAATCCTTGCGTTTTTATGATTTAACTAAATATTTCAGTTTTCGGGGCCATTTTCAAAGAGTTGAAAATAATTTTACAAAAAAAAATGGCAATCAAGTTGGAATTGAGTGGGGTTTGAATCTCGGATCTCCGGTAGTAATTATGCATTTAAACTTAGTAATTTTGTAAGTACCCCTTGTAAAAAAATAAAGATTCTGTGGTTAAAAGGGTCAAACACTATACATCTTCACCTTTCGGAAATATGAGAAAGCTTTCAATTTACCGAGCAAGGAAATTCAGAGGAATATTTGGTTCGTGTCTCGGATAGCTAAAAAGCGCATTTTTACAAAGTAGGTTATAAAATAATTCTTAGAAATATTTGAGTCAATAGATGTCAGCGTTATTTTGTATTTTAAAAACATTTGTTTTATTTTAAATTATATAAAGAATAAGATTTTTTAAATTTTTATTTTATTCATTTATTCATACAAAGACACATACAACAAAAAATAACAACATATCACTTAATATGTTTATCTAAAAATATATCCCTGTGCTGATTTGGGAGTTGGGAGAACAAAATGGAAAGTGGAAGCATGCATATCATTAAAGAATACTTAAACTAAAAATTATTTAGTGAACATATATTTCAATAAACATCTGTACAACACGTTTTATAGTATACAAGTGAACCCGACAAACGTTGTCCTGCCTGAACGTTGGATTGCCTGCTATTAGCTTGGAAAAATACTTTTTCATTGATTAGTAGGTACCTAGGTACTTGTTGAAAATTGAAATCCAAAACATTTTTTTTTTTTTTTTAATATGGCATTCTTTTTGCAAACGTCAAACTCCGGTCGTCTCACCAATAAAGGGGTGTACTTATGTAGGACTACGATTTAAAAAAAAAAAAAAAAAATATTATTTAAGTGTTACCAAAAATCCAATAAAAAGAAATAAATGGGTAGAAATTATAAGGAATTTAAAGAAAGAATCTGATTGAGACCCACAAAAAACAAATGCTGTTTGTGAACATTTTTATACACAAAAACGATATCTTTACATTTTTTAGCAAATGCATTCTCCTCGAACGCAACCCTGGTAGATCGACGAATAAAACATTAATGCTCCTCACTTCTTTTTTACATATTCGATTGAAGATTTAAATATCTACGAACACGCACAGCGCAAAGATCTATATTTCTCTGAAAACCGCACGAAAATCGGTTAAGCCGTTTAGGAGGAGTACGGTGACATCACACGTACAGAGGAATTATATTTATAAAGATTAATTAATGCGATATCTCGCAGCATTAATGATGAATGTTATACTGAGTGTAAAGTGGCCACTAAAACCAGCCAACGAAAAATCAGAAGCCTTATAGATGCCTAGCCTAGACTTCTATACTCTCCTCTCTAAAGTGTTCTTCATGTTTATACTGAAATAAAAAGAAAAAGTTTTGCACTCAACTTTTCATTAATCATTTTCGCATATTCCCCGAGGTATATTTCCGTAACATTCTTCCACGTACTCTTTTTGCCACCCCCTCACACGCCTCTAAAATAGACGTTTATTGGGTTACTATTTTCTGTGACGCATAAGGCTCTGCTTTAGATCATCCATAAATGAAGGTACGCTGAATCATCATACGCGTCAAGTGCCAGTCTAGAGACAATAAAATATATCAGTGTATACAATGAAAGCACCCACCCTTTTCCCAAAACTTTTAGTAAAGGCTTGTGTCTTCCTTCAGTTTCGGATATTCACTTTGATTTTTTTGAACTAATTAAGCGGAGATATTTATTTACAATCAAACCGCAAAAATAACAAATGATTGAAACTTTAAAAGCTATTATTGTACCCCGCACTGCAGTAGTATCAATTTGTCATCAATCAAATACACAAAGTTAGTACAATCACTTTTTCCTAATTTCTCAGCATGACAGTGAAGGAATACAGTGTTAATTCAAAATTGAAAACGCGGCCGTACGCTCCAGAAAGAAAAAAGAATGTAGTAATACAAACAAAACAAACAAACATCTTGAGTTTGCATCTGTTGTTTGGAATCCTTGATTTACAATTTATATATCAGAAATAGATAAAATACAGAATAGATTCCTTAAACTTCTGGATCGTAAATCTCTTACATATTTTGACTCGTATAAAGACTCTTCTTCCTTTCATAGTTTAACTTCCCTTACTAAACTTAGAAGCATTTCTGATCTGTCTTTCCTCTTTAAAATTTTAAACAATTTTATCGATAGTCCATATCTCTTAAAGCGTATTTCAATTAATTTTCCCGTGAAGTCAACACGACAAGTTCTTTTTTTTATAATTCATTGCCCATAAAAAAATATGTTCAAAACTTGTTTGTTTATTGTAGCTGCTCCAAATTTAATTTACTTTGTCCTTGTGGTATTCCACATCGTAAAACGAAGCTAGCACAGAGACATATTTTATAGGCCTAAAAATTGTTAATTTCTTTTTTACTGATAATATTTCATTGATCCCAAACTTTCAAAAGTTTCCTTTTTTTGAAAAACACGCACTTTCATGGATTCAAACTAAATATACGAACTCTTTTTTTCTATGATATATTTTGTTGCCCTTTAATAATAAAGACTATTTTTATGATTTTTTCATATTTCCTTTTTTAACTACTATAAAAAAAATACCTAAGACTCTTTTGCAGAATATTTTCTTTTCTCTTTATGTTACACACAAATATTAAAACTGTCTATTTATCATATCCTTTTTTTAAATACTCTGTTTAACCTCTTATGTACCTACATTGTAAAAAAAGAGAAAAAAAAAAGAGATTTTTTTTTATATTTCATGTATTTCTGTGGCATTAGTTTTGTTTTATGAATATTTTGTTTGTTTTTTTTTAACACGTACAATTTTGATATCTCCCATGAAAAAAATATTTCAAAAATCAACATGACAGGTTTAATTTATTTAAAAAATATTACCCCAAAAAAAAAAAAACGTTAAAAACTCATTTATCCATAATCGCTGCTCAAAATTTAACGCACTCTGTTCCTTTAAATATTTGAATACGAAATTTTGTGACTACAAATATATGTATATTCTTTGAAACAGTTATATTCATCTGTGTTTGGTCAGCTCATTACCTTTAAGGTTTTATACACCCATAACAGAAGGAATGCCGTGGACTTATAGAAATTAGTACTCACTTTTAAATTCTTCCATTTATGATTATTTTATGATGCACTTCACAATTCACAATTCCAGGATACAGGTTTCGTGTAAATGTTGATGAGATGAACGTTTTAGGCAGCGCGTTCTATTTTTTGCCGAGGCTATCGCGCGCGAGAGATAACATTTTTATATCCAATTTCCCGTAGCACTGAACTTCATAATTATTTTTAAAAAATCTCCATTTCTCTCCTACAATTTATTTCTTTCTCCACAACATTTTAGCAACGCCTCTTTTTCATTTCTTATTCTTTATTTTTAATTTCTCCTTAGCGCGTAAAATTTTCTACTGTATATGTGAAAAACTTAAACTGAATGTATGTACTATTCTATAAACATATTTATTAATGTTGTTTTTCCAAATAAAATAAAAATTTTCAAATTACAAAAGGTTTTCACAAAATACAATTCTTTTTTAATCTTTGATTATTTTTTAGAAGGTAAATCTAAAAATAATATTTCTATAACTGCGCAACGAATTTTACTAACAAGGAAGGTTGGATAATTAATGAAGGTGAACCTCGGGGCATTTTCAGTTTGAACTTTCGGGTTTTGATACTTTTATTTATATTTACGAGAAAGTAGTTATCATTTTCGTTGGCCTCGTGGTGTAATAGTCAGCGCATTAGCCCGCCATGCAAGAGGTCTCGGGTTCAATTCCCGGCATAGTTGATGTGAAATATTTATTTAAAAGGGTGTTTTCACACTAGAATATTTCATAGTCCCTGGACTGGTGCCTGAAGCGTAAGACTGATCATCTTACAAAAATTATCAAAATACGCTGCGATTGGTGTAGCAGTGCAGTGCCCTATGCACCATTAGGTGCGGAAAGGAAACGACGAGGATGATGATGAGTTATCATTTTTAAATTTCTAAATGTAGCCAGGTACATCTTAAGATCTAGGCGTCGGGAATTCTAATATTCTAGAATGTAATCGACAATTTCGTTTTAATTTTAAACAT
Organism: Micrasema longulum; assembly: GCF_059751315.1. Taxonomy (NCBI): domain Eukaryota; kingdom Metazoa; phylum Arthropoda; class Insecta; order Trichoptera; family Brachycentridae; genus Micrasema; species Micrasema longulum. The sequence goes on along the minus strand of NW_028278539.1, from coordinate 98,730 downwards.
TAAATATACACATTATTATTTATCAAACAAACGGCCTAAGCTAATTCCAACAGTTACACGAAGAAACATAAATACAAGAAACGGAACAAAGAGAATATAAAACTATGTAGCTAAGGCATACAAGGCCAATACAATAATGGTATACGATATACACACCAGTTTGACATAAACTACTTGACTAAAATTGAGACCTTAAAAATTGTGCACAAAATAACACTGGGAAACATACAAGACGACGACATAATATTAGCCAAAAATGCTGACATACACAAATATAACACCAGACACCAAAAACACTATCATATTGAAAAAGCAAAGACAAACACAGGACGGTCAAAAATGCTACATAATGGACTTAAACACTACAACGACCTACCTTACTACTTGAAAACTTTTACTGGAGACAAATTTAAAATCAATCTGAAAAAGCACATGATGACTGAACTAACTAGACTAGAAGAGACATAAAATGACTAGACAATATTAAATTTCTAATGTAACCCTAACGGGTTTTTGAAAATTGTAAATAAAAAAAATAAAAAATAAAAATCTTTAAAACTTTTGGTTATCTGGATAGCTCTTTAAGGGGTGAAATCCAGTCTTTGTCGACAAGAATTAATAATTAATTCAATTCAATTTCTAATTATTTTGATAAAATTTCGAATTTAAAATGGTAGGCCTCGTGGTGTAATGGTCAGTGCGTTTGCTTACCGCGCAAGAGGTCTCGGGTTCAATTCCTGACATGGTTGATTATTAGTCGCGAAAAGGTCTAAGAAAAGTCGGAAGTTCTATCCTAAAGAATTCCAAGTCGTGTGATGAATTGACTAATCTACACATTCTGGACATTGCTTGTACTTAGAAGATTGAATAAATAGCAGATTTTGACTTCCGGTGACATGGTTGGGAACACGAAAAGAAATTGATTTCAACAGAGATGGGACATCACTTATAGCATCAAGTATTTATTTTTATGAAAATAAATTGATTTTCTTTATTGAAATTTCTTGGTAGAACTGCATTTCAATAATGCGTTAAATGCGAATTTAATTTCGACCTATTATATTTTACAATTCGCACATATAATAATGGCACAAGTCTAAAAATTGGTGTCGTTTTTGTGTCAAGTATACAAAAAAAAATATTTTAATGGCATAATTCTTTAAAATATTTGTGTCCCTTAGAAGCAAAATTATCAATATTCAATATGTATTGTGCACTCAAATTCAAGAATTAATACTTGCACAATGATCGTTATGCCATTAGTATTTCTAAATAAAATTAAGTTGTACCTTTGTTGTTGCTAATAAATATTTATTTATTTACTAGTAGCACGGGCGCGTGTGTAATTGCTCCCCTCTAAAAATTAGTTTTTTGAGTTTCGCCACTATTATTCCTGGGATGCGAATTATTCACACTGAGAAGAAAAAAATATATTTAAAAAGAATTCAGTTGTATTTGTCTCACAGTTGTCAGACGATATTGTAGCTATTATTTTTTTTCGAAATTCGTCCGAAACGTATTTCGTAACTTTGCGATACCAATAAATAATTAAACAAATAAATCAAACAAAAAAAAAGGTTATTTATAAAACTGTTGAAATATGTCTGGATTCGGTTTTGTTCTGGTCAGCAAAGATCCTCTGTAACTGTATGCTCTCCTGGTAGAACAACTTGGTGATTTGTCCTAATTGTCCCTCCACTAATCTCTTTTATAATCATTTCGTTTCTTTTCTAAGCACATTCAAGCACGTGCTTATAATACATGTTCTGTTTAAAGCCACTGAGAAACAAAGTTTACTTCTGTTTAATAAATCATAATTAAACAAGACATTGACGGACAGTGAAAGCACTCCCTCCACATACCTGAAAACCGTTTTAAATACCAAAGGTCTTCCTATTGTTTTACTTAGTTTCCCAATTGAGAATCTTCAAACAATATTTTTAATCCGCAAGTTTGTTTTAGTACAAAAAAACCGCAGCTAGGTTTAATTTTTTTTTTAAAAGTGTAATATTTTGTATGAAGAAATAAGCGGAGTTAATTGACTAGTTTTATCGTTTACCAAGGTGCACTTTATAGATATTTTTTTTGTAGAAAGATATAAACAGTGGCGGTGATTTATTCATAATAATAGTAATAAATTTCGACAATTTTTATAGCGCCGTTTTCGTGAGTAATCACTTCAAGGGTGCTGTACATTATACTTGAATAAAAAAATAAGGTATTTCTACAGGCCAACTCTTAATTACTATTTACTAACAGACAAATTTTACAAATCATGTAATACACATAATATGGTACTTCTAACAATTATATCTCAAAAGTAGCACTTTTAGAGTCAGGAAACAATTTCACAAGTAATAAAGTTTTTCATTTTTTTCTGAAAAGGGATTCAGTTGCACAATTTTGAACTTCTGAAGGCAGAGCATTCCACGCCAAAGGTCCGGCTGTTGCAAAAGCCCTATGGCCAAATTTGGAACTCTGGTTGCGTGAATGAGGTTGTATAACCTTCCCTACAGCAGAACAGGAGGCTGAGCGGAGAGTGAGGCGCCTATCTGCCAGCTCGTCCGGAACGCAGAGTTCCTTATGGTATTAAGAAGCCGTGTTATGCATCGCCTTGTACATTAACCAACACAGCTTGTTCTCGACCCTCTCTGGAATACGTAGCCAGTGAAGACTTTGAAGCAACGGTGTGATATGATCGTATTTGATACACCAAATATTAACCTGGCAGCTGCATTCAGAATGGACTGCAATCGCTCCATTTTATACTTAGGTAAGCCAGCATATATTCCATTGTAATAATCGACTTTTGATGTCACAAATGCGTTCACTAAAAGACGGGCCACCTCATTAGGTAAATGTTTTCGGATACACTTAATTTGCCTTAGCTGGTAGAAACAAGCACTGACTGTCTTGCTGATTTGCTTTTCAAGCGAAAGCTCAGAGTTATAAAAAACAGTTATTTTATTTATTTTCCCGTAAACATAGTAACCATAAAACCTTATTGTCTAAGTCAAAATAATGGTAAGCTGTGAATAATCGCTTATTTAGACGATTTGCCTGGCATCGGCCCTGTAGCCGATTTTTTGTTCCCACGCGGTGCCATCAGATCGTTGCCACGTCTCACCTTTACCAGGCCTTTTGATCTTTAAGCAGTAGCGTCTTTGATACCAAATTTCTAGTGAAGCTCAGATTTTAAGACTAAGTATAATATGCGTAAATGTTAAGTAGGTACCTATAGTAAATAACGCAGTACGGACCATGTTTGTAGGCATTTTTGCCCATTTTTATATTGGTTGCTAGTTTTTTATCTTCATAATGCGTTGATATAATGCGAATTGAAATACCTATTAGGTACTGGTGAATAGCAATTATTTCTTAGTGAGGCTCAGCCTCACTTGCTTCATATGCTCCTTCGTCCCTGTCTTCTGGTGGTCAGACTACAAAACGCTCGCCACTGTGACCACGCACTTAGTGGAGGGGTGTCACTTCCCCACTCATAAAAAGTGTACTTACCATCCCATTTAAAAGTTCATTACCGAAACTGGTGTTTTTCATAAATCTTAAGGGTATCCCTTAGACATATACTGCTATCAGCCTCTGTATATCGCCATACCCTGAGAGGTCTCTCGCATCCGGAGCTACCGGGCGCCTCCATTAGACAATTTGTAATTAACTGTAGGTTAACTATTTATTTAGGTTTTAACTTTGAATTTGTCAATAATTACGAGTTGATGATATTTTAATATACTCGGTGCAACATTGTCTGGGAAGAAAAGTAGCATAGATGATTGGCCTCAAGAGAGGAGACTACACTTACAGAGAAATGTCAATGTCAAAAATTTCAAGTCGTAGAAATAACATTGACTCTATATTTATCTTTAATAGTCGTCAAGAAGTCGTTTAGAATATATTTCTCCAGTCTGGTCGCCCTATAATAGTGTACATTCTGATTCACTCAAGCGCGTCCAAAAGAAATATATTAATTTTAATCTTCCTATTCCAGCTGCTTTATTTAATTATAATCAATTGTTATCTTTAGCAAATCTTTAAAAACTCTCCGATAGAAGAATCCTAACTTACCTAATATTACTTTATAAAGTGATCGATTCATTAATTGATTGATCTCGTTTTTGTTCCGCAAGTTCTAGGACCAACTATCACATCCAATCGCCTATCTAGGCTCCACAGATATGGTAATCAGTACGAGGACAAGGCTAATATATTAGGTTCTGGACTTGAAAGTTATAAAACGAGTCTAATTTCTTTTTTTCTCTCGCAATATAATTCTTAAACTCTTCTTAATATTTAATAATGTTTTCCTTTTTTGCTTTTCCATATTTATGTATTTAATTATTTAATATTTGTGCTTGTTACTATTATTATAGTTATGCAATTTTATCATTTTTTATTATGTATTTATATGTGTATTTTTTTTTCATACTTATGTTCAATATATGTTAAAGGCAATTTATTTTTTATTTATTCAAGCTTTTTCCATAATGTTAATTGTACATTGGCGGGCTTATTGCCAAATGGCGATTTCTTCCAACCAACCAATAAAATTATAGTTTTATTTTTAGAATTCAAGTTTCAGAACATTTTCAATGGAAAATATAGATTAAAAAGCTAAAGATATATGAAAATAGAAATAAACGTTATTTTTAAAAAATTACCTTAAATCAAAACTATTACTCAATTGGAAAAAGGAAAAAAGAGGAAACGAGGAGATATTAAGGAAGAGAAAGGAAATGTTTCTTCTGACATGATTTAAACAGAGATAATTCATTTGTAAATCATATAACACAAAGTATTTTACAAGTATAAATACGTTGAAATACATTCCCAGGAGTAGAGGATAATATTAGCATTTAGAAAATAGCACATATTTAGAACAACAAAGAAACAAAGCAAGTTTAGCACCTTTATAACTAAATATACAACAACAATATATACGCCTTAAACCTTCTCTTACACAAGCAGAAAAAATATATATAAAAAAACGCTTTTAAGAATAAAAAAAAGTAGTGAATAAACTACGGGAGATAAGGTCATTACCATCACATGCCATGTATATGATGCTGCCATAGTGATGATGAGAACACATCCATCTCAGTTAGTAAACGTTTGAATACGTAAGAAATGGCGTACAGTACAATGAATGAACACATGATTATTGGAAACATAATTCGGATATACAAAACGTGTGTCAGACCAAATCGTGGTGTAAACAACAGAGGCGAGGATAGATAGACAAAATAAAAAATACGAAAAACCAAGTAGAAAAATAAAATAGAAAAACTAAATAGAAAAACCGAAAAAATGTAGTAACATCTTTGATGGTGGGTGTATGCCGCTTATGTAAAAATAAATTTACTAAATGGCTTAATTGATGTACCATCATTACTATAACAAGCGGCATTCAATGTTCTGACTCGCTGGTTGCGAAATAATAATGTGCTGTTCCTTGATCAGTACAGCACAAACTTTCGCTGTCGCGTTTTTGCGCTTGGAACGTGTCTTTTAAATTATACGTCGTTTGCGAATAGATTTCCTACATTTTAAGAGAAATTAAAAATAAATTGTTATCTTTTATGGAACTGCTTATTCCAAAGATTAGGCGAGATTGTGGTTTTGTAATCTATCCGCGTTGAATCCCAAGCGTGACATAAAGGCTTAAATAAAAGTAATCGGAAATTTCATCTAGAATGTTACACCTCCAAGCCACCGAGCCGCATAACGGTTGAATTAGTCAAAGGACCCTTAAATATGCAAATAATCCCGAAAATGCTGAATTAAACATTTTACAAGTAGGATCTACCCAGCAGAAGCATCGTAAAATTAATTATTTAGACTTTTGTGGTGTGGCATTTTTCCGTAAATTAGATGACTTTTTACATTAACATATAACAACAGAGATGAAGAACATTTTAGAGAAGGTAATAAACTCTAGGCATCTACAGGGCTTTTGATTTGTCATTGGCTGGTTTAAGTGTCCACTTTACACACTGCGTAAGATTCACCATTCTGCCAGTCTGCAAGCATTTGGACACACTCAAACATTGTGGAATTAACTACCTGGTAAAAGAAGTAGTGTAAAATTAGAAAATTGTTTTCAGGCGTTGCCTGTTAGATAAATTGGTTCACCCGGATGAATCTTACCCACATGATAAAGGTTTTAGCTCTTTTACTACACAAAAGTCAACAGATGGAAGAGTTGAGGAAATGTAGATATTCAAACATAGGCAGAATGGTAAATGTCACACATGTTGTAAAGTGGCCACTTAAACCACCTAATGACAGGTTATAAGCCATGTAAATGCCTAGACTCCCATATTTCCTTCTCAAAAATGTTTTTTCTCTCTGTCGCAACAAATTAAAATATGAATCACTCCCTAGGGAGAAAATCCAGCCAGTCTGCAAGCATTTGGATATACTCAGAACATTGTTGAAATAATCAATAATTAAAGCATTAAGTTTGTGGTCAAACGTTTTACTAAATGTTATTATATTTGTGGTAAGTGGTAATATACAATTTTTTGATAACATTTAGAATTCTTGAAAGTGGTCAAAAATAAGCATTATTTGCAAAATCATGAATGGTGTTTTGCTATGGTTTGGACACGTAGAACTAATAAACATCGAAGGTAAAGGAAGACCGAAAAAGACATGGTATGACCAAATCCAACAAATACTTGAATATGTACATGTAAAAAGTAGGAATTTCCGGCGCGCGTGCATGAGATGTATTAATTTAGAGGAAGCGAATTCTGTATGCAAATATTGCAAAGACAGATGATATGGCGTCCTCTCTCCCTAACATTTCGGAGAAACAGCGTGATGGTTCATTGTTGTTATATCAATACTACAACGACCGTATCCAACGAGGTTTTCCATCTGTTTAAAATATGTAAATAGACTCGTACTTTATTCTGACTTAAATTTCATATTTTCATACATCAAAGCGAACAAACTTCTGACAGTTTTCAAGATACCCCCTTCTGCGGAGAACAGATCATCAGATAACAAAATCAGGTCAATGAAAATTAAAAATCAACGTTTCATCTATTTCCGTGCTGTTTCTGCTGTGCTTTATCTATTCAAACAAGGGAGACAGGTATGCTTGTATCAGCTTAATCAACTGAGATGAAAGTATTGCATCGCATTTTATAAACGACTGAACATTATACATACAAAGTATACACATATAAATATATCAAATGATAAATATTAAGAAGAAATAATAAGTATGCTTTTACAAATAAAGATAAAAATCATTAAATTTATAAAGTTTATATTTGAAGCACTAACTTTGTGGTTATTCATTAATATGAATTGAATGCATTTCGTAACAATGATTATTTATCAAATATATCAAATTTGATTAAATTAAGGGACAGGAGAACTTTTAATGATTTATTAGCTCTATTTAAAATCGTTAATTCAATATTGGACAGTCCTGACATTTTGGCCCTCATTGGTTTTAAAGTACCAGTTAGAGTGACTAGGCTAGTTCAACTTTATCACTGCAACAATCATATCTCAATATATTCTAGCAATTCAGTACTGAATCGTCTACATGCGCTGGGTAATAAACATTCGGATTTAGGTGACATGTTTTTATTGAAATTTCCAGCTTATAAACAATTACTTGTAAAACATTTTAGTGTGGAATCAATATAAATTATGTTCTTTCTAAGTAAACATTGAAAAAGTTGTTACTGTATATACTCCACTGTAAATACGTACTTATGTATGTATGTAATGTAAAAGGTACTTGTACCGTTAATTCTTGAAAAAAAATTATATTTATAAAAAAAAAAAATCAATTTTGTTTTTAACTACTATTATTTTTATTTTCTTCTACCGACCGGTTTCATAGCAAACAAAGCGTCTTCGTCAAGGTTTACGTAATTAATGAATTAATTCCAATTTTATTTTTATATATTTTATTACATTAAATACTACACGTGGACCCAATAAATCAAGTCTTTTTTTCTTACAAGTTACACTTTTCTTCAGAAAAATGTAAAAATATGTTTTAATTTTTGTACTTCTTGTTAGACAAGTTGGTTTTATCAAAAGTGTTTCAAATTGTCCAAATAATTTTTAGTCATGGACTGGATTTCATCTCCTGAAGAGTTATTTTAAACTTCCTAGGGGATATTGCATCAATACGGGTTTCCGATTTTCAACTTCACAAAGATCATCATATTGAATAGTTTAAGAAATATGGATGTTTAAACATAGGCAGAATAGTGAATTTTACACACTGTTGTAAGTGGTTTCATAAACCAGCCAACGACAGGTCACAAACCCTGTTAATATCTAGATTTTTATATTTTTTTCTCTTAAATGTTGAATTCAGTCCTTGTCTACAGAAATTTGAACAAACTCAAAATATTGTTGAAATTACTTAAGTTCGTGTTGTTTTTTAACAAACGGTTCAAAGAGGATTAAGAATCAGTTGAGTTTGTGTTTCAAGAAATAACTTGTAAACTCGAGAAAGCGTCGAAACAACAAATTTTCAGGTTTACTGAAATTTTACATAGAATACTGGTTTCAAAGCACCGCGTCAAGATACGGTCCAAATTACACTAAAGATTTAATTCTAAGGTAGATGAAAAAGTGACATTTTAAGTTCAGTGTGTACTTAATTATTTATAATCGTTTTAAAGAGACGTAAATTCAAGCAAAGAGCTTTTACTTCTTGATATTTTAAGAGATCTTAAAATCTGTGTTACAGAAGACTAGTTATTCTCTCGAGATGATGAGGTTCAATTGTTCCTCCATCTTTTGAGTGGTCTTCCAGGTGGACGTTGTCCAGATGGGATTTCATTAGCTGCAGTGTACACAAGTCTGTTGCTGCTCATTCTGTTCACAAGGTCTCTCCAGTATCTCCGTCTACTTTAGCTCCATCGTACCATCTCCCCGATTTCACAAGTGTCTCTAATTATTGTACTACAGCTTCGGCCTTAGAACGTTTTTCCAGTAATGGATCTAAAAACCTTCATTTTATCAGCGTAACCCTATGGTACGAATAGCGTCAGCGCGCGCTTTACCAGCATCAGTCATGATAAACTACATCACATTTTAGAAATTCACATACCCATACACATATTTATTTTGTGGCAACACTATAGACGTCACACGTGACGTCACGCGCCAGGTCCAAGCGACGGACACCAGTCGAAGCATTTGGCTGTGTTCGGTGACACACGTTCTTTATACAAAAACTTTATTTAATTTTAATTGTTACGATTTCATGCTTTTTCTTAACTGCTTTATTTTACGTTTTACAAATTAGATTCCTTGAGTTATTATTAAATATTTCCATTTTCTATTAAATCAAGTTAAGTTAAGTTTATATATTGTAACTTTTGTATTGATAAAAAATAATAAAACTGTTAATACAATCTATTAATCTATTTGTGCATAACACATATTATGTTAGTCTGAAGATTTGTCCAAAACGAACGAAAAATAAAAAAAAATTCTCACGAGACGATTTTAACGAAACGATATCAACGCGGATAAATATTTAGCAATTTATGTGGAACCTACTAGGCAGTCGACATAACTCGATGTTTAGTAGGTAACAAACAACCATAATTTTTTCGCTACATGATCAAAAATTCGGGTCAGCTTTTTTTCTTATTTTTTTGCATTGGTTTTACGAATATATAGTAAATTAAAATAGGAAAATATCACATACTACGATTACCGATATAAATATTTGAAATGGATTAAAAATTTAATTGTATTTTAAAAATCAATAAGGATATTGTGAAGAAATGTTTTCATCCATAAATTTAAAAAATAACTTAAGATAAAATACGTCCCAAGGAAAATGCAACATTTTGACCTTGACAGTTGTGACATCAAGATTCGTGATAATGTTATAAAAAAAATTGAATGGCTAGGGAACAAATAAACATAAATCGTGGCGTATTAGGGGCGTGGCTAATGGAACGACTGTTTTTGCGGGAATTAAAAATAACAAATTAAAAATTCTATTTACGCTATTTTTTAATTTATTTCAACAGAGAGGGAAAATATTTTCGAGAAGAGAATATGAAATATGTCGGCCTCGTGGTGTAATGGTCAGAGCGTTAGCCTGCCACGCAAGAGGTTTCGGGTTGGGTTCCTGACATGGTTGATGTGAAATATTTATTTGAATGGGTGTTTACACACTAGAATACTTCATAGTCCCTGGACTGGTACCTGAGGCATAAGCCTGATCATCTTACCTTCATGTAACAAAAATAATCAAGATACGCTGCGATTTGTGTACCAATACAGTGCCCTATGCACCATTAGTTGTGGAAAGGGAAAGATGATGATGATGATGAATATGGAAGTCTAGGCATTTACAGGGCTTATGACATGTCGTAATAAATATTTGATTTAACTTAGGATCTAAATTTACTGCAACGGCGAGGAAAAACATTTTTGAGAGGGTAATATGGAAGGCTAGGCATTTACAAGGCTTGTGGCCTGTCATAGGCTGGTTTAAGTGGTCACCTTACACACTGTGCAACATTCACTATTCTGCCTATGTTTGAACATCTGCATTTCCTCAACTCTTCCATCTGTTGACTTTTGTGAATATAGGAAACAAAAGAATAGAAATTACACCATCAATTGTAATAGAAAATGAAAAACTTAATGAAGTCACTGAAATTAAATATTTAGGTGTAATGTTGGATTCAAAACTTACATTTCACCAAAACGCTAAGATGGTAATAAATAAGATTGCAAAAAAAATATCAATTTTGGGAAGGATCAGAAGATTTATTGATAAGGACTCCTGCAAAACTATTTACAAAGCAATTATTGAACCACACGTTAACTACTGTAGTAGCATTTTATTTTTATCAAACAAAGAAAACATAGAAAAACTAACTGAATTACAAAATAAAGCCTTTAGAATCATTTTGAAAAAAAACAGATATACGAGGGTAAAGTCGATGGTAAATGAAATGAAATTATTAACATATAAACAAAGAATATTTTACAATACAATGATATTTGTTCATAAAATTATAAACTCTAATAAAAAAACAGAATTTTGGAAAAAAATTGATCGGAACCAGCATGAACACGATCACATTACTAGAGAAAAGAACAAAATTAGACTTCCATTTAGGAAAATGGCAAAGTCACAAAATTCAATTTTATTTAAAGCAATTAAAAAGTATTACGAAATGGAAAAAAATATTTATGAAGAAAAAAACATCTCAAAATTTAAAATAATGGTCAAGACATATGTGATAAACAATTTATAAATTAAATATATTTGTAATGTTATTATTAGAACACACATAACAATATGTATGATATGTGTGCCCTACTTTAAGATTTAATTTAAAAAAAGAAAAAAAAAGAGCAGAGACCTTTATAATGTGGGTGAGATTCATCCGGCTGAACCAATTCACTTCCCTTCTCAAAAATATTTTCTCTCTCTGTTGAAATGAATTTAAATATGAATAACTCCCTAGGGAGGAAATCCAGCCAGTCTGCAAGCATTTGAATAAACTCAAAAATTGTATTATTTATGCCTTAAACAATGTTTTTTTTACAGCGCAGTATTTCATAGACCTTATTGCTTTAAAATTTAATAAAAAACCTTATGTTTCCTTTTAATTTTGGTTTATTAGTAAATGTTTATATATTTTGTTACAATGGCTGTTGCTTTATTTTAATAAATATTTATTTTATCTCAATGTGTTTCAAAAAGGGTTTTCATGAGTCATAAAATTTCATATTATTTTTTTAAATGGAACAGAGTAATATTTTTATTTATTTCCCTACAGAGATGAGGTAGATTTTTTCAAATTCAAGATTCAGGATTATGGATATTCGAGCGTTTACAGGGCTTATGACCTGTCATTGGCTGGGTTAAGTGGCCACTTTATGTAGGTACTACAACATTCCCCATTACGCTTATTTAGCGAATATCCACACCAGGTAACATTTTTGTATATATGCTACGAATCAAGAACCCATCCACAAGCGAGTTGGAAGCGCCATCTATGCATTGATATTGAAGTTAAGTATTTAATTAGCAGATTACTTTATTTTTATGTAGTTAAGACTCATCAGCCGAGTTAAATTAAGTACTAGTAAACGCCTGCAGATGACTCTGCAATTTATTTTTACTTATATTTTTTTACCAGATTTTTTATAACATTTTTTTGGTTCGTGTACCTGCACACAAATCTGGATTTTCTCCCAAGACGGGAGTAGGTATATACCTACTCCCGTCTTGGTAGAAAATCCAGATTTGTGTGCAGGTACACGAACCAAAAAAATGGAACAGAGTAAGTTGAATTTGGAGCAGCTACGATAGACAAAGGAATTAAACACAAATTTTGTTTGGCAATGGATTGTAAAAAAATAATCAATCAACTTGATTTAACCGGACAATTTATTAAAATATCCTACAAGAGAGATTTTAGATAAAATTGTACAAAATTTTAAACGGAAAATACAAATCAGATATGTTTTTGAGTTTTATTAGAGATAATATTTTGAGTTTGTCCAAATTTTTGTAAACAAGGACTGGATTCAACTTCTGGGGAGTTGTTCATATTAACATATTACAACAGAGATGAAGAACATTTAAGAGAAGGCTCTTCTCTTAAATGTGGCCTTCTCTTAAATGTTCTTCATCTCTGTTGTAATATGTAAATATGAACAGCTCCCCAGGGAGTTGAATCCAGTCCTTGTCTACAAAAATTTGGACAAACTCAAAAAATTGTTGATAAATTACCTGGTCCATGAAGAAGTATAAAAAATGAAAAAATAATATTTTCAGGCGTTGACTAGTATGTAGGTGAAATAATTCAATTAGATGAATCTCACCCGCATAAATAAAGGTTTCAGCTCTTTAACTTCACAAACATCAAAGATGAAAGAATTGAAGGAATGTAGATGTTCAAATATGGGCAGAATGGTGAATGTTACACAGTGTGTAAAGTGGCCACTTAAACCAGCCATTGACAGGTCATAAGCCCTGTAGATGCCTAGACTTATATATTACCTTCTCTTAAATGTCCTTCATCTCTGTTGTAATATGTTTTATTAGGAAAGTAAAATATGCGAATGAAGGCTTTGGAATGGTCTTCAATAGTTTATTAACTGTGGATAAACGGCAATTTCGCAATTCCTGTCATTTGTTTTAAAACCATTTGTTTCATTTCAAATTTCAAATCATCCTATCCTTTGAAATCCGGATCGCTTTGTTTTAATGTCCTGAGTCCCTGACGTCACTTCCTTCCCGGCGGAAAGTCAAGAAAAATCAGGATTTCATGTAACATCGCAACGAACAACCCACGGAAAAACGCATCTTCAAAATTGATCTAAAATAACGTGCCCGAATAATTTGTTAAGTGCTGATAAAATGATTGAGTGCTACCCTGAAACAAGTGCCAAAGAAATGAAAACCTAAATCCTTATACGTGTTATTTAATTCCTGGATTGTTAAATTTATTTTGTTACATTTTTCTTTTCCTTTCTTGATTTTATTTATAAGTACATAATATTTGTCATCATCAATTTTTTTATTTCAGTATGTATTTTTTATGTATATTTTTAATAGTAACCTAAGTAGTTATTTTAAATAATAATAAATTTAATATTCTTTTTATCGTAACGTGTTATCTAAAATTGTTTAAATTCCTGTATTGCTTTTTTTTACATGTTCATAATATTTCGATGACCAAATATTTTCTTTTTTATCAATGTTTTTATAACTAGTAATGTAATTTTTAACTTGTGCGTCTTTTTTTTACTTCTTTATTTATAAATAACTGTTCATTATAATTTTTTTAAATTTGTCGAAATTTTTGTAGACATGGACTGGATTGAACCCCCTAGGGAGCTGTTATTATTAACATAATACAACAGAGATGAAGAAACGAAGGAATGTAGATGTTTACATATGGGTAGAATGGTGAATGTTACACAGTGTGTAAGGTGGCCACTTGAGTCAAGTTGTGTCTCGAACTCACAGATCAAAGGTCCGTGGTTAGAATCCCACTCTACCCCAACTGGAAATGGTACTCAAAATGAAATATTTTGGTAAATCATAAAAATGCAAATATTTTTTTTCTAAATTTTTATTTTAAAAAACCCGCAAAGGACAGTTCATAAGCCCTGTAGACGCCTGGACCTCTATATTCCCTCCTCTTAAATGTTCTTTGTCTCTGTTGTATTATGTTACTATTATTCATATGTTTTAAATACTATATTTAACTTATAATTCAATAAACATGTATGTCCAAACAAATAAGTAGACTTCCACTTGTACCAAGTATTTTAAAATTAAAAATTTGTATGTAAATGTAAATTATTACATCATTAACATGTTTTTTTTTAAATGTATGTGCAACTAATATGTAAAAAAACACTAAGTGCGGTATATTTTAAAAGTAAAAAGATAATTTTATAACTTATATCGAAAACCAAACGAACGTATACCAATTTTCTTTAAAAAGCAGCCCTTGTTTACAGACCACCAAGGAGTCGAAGAAAAAACGACCACCATAACTTTTAATTTATCTACATTCATTAGCAATCCGCTTTTCCCGCATTCACCGTTGACCTTTTTCACCATGAAAATAAATATCTAATCCCTCTTAATTGATTCTTGTGCACGAAAGTGCATCTATCTCTTAGATTATACATAATACATTGAGTCTGCCTCCCTATAATCGATCGTATTGTCTTTAATCAGCCTCTGCCTCCCCCTAGAGAACGCTGTTCAAAGTTACCTGAAACCTATTCACCTGAAAACCGGAATGTAGATATTATGTGCCATGTGCTTTGAAATGCATTTCAGAATTGAAAATCATAGGAAATCATGTACCGTAGTATACGGCATTAAACCTTTCATTCAAATACGCTGAAACCTCGGTTTCCAAATAACACGATCAAAAAATAAAAAAAAAAACAAAATGCTTTAAAACACAAGTTATAACATAGAAACATTGTTAAAAAATCACAAAAACACAGTCTATTAATATAATAAATCTGGGATAAACCAATTAAATTAAAATGATTGCGATTCAATCTACATTGGAAAAACTAAAAGAAACTTTAATATAGGAGAAAAAGAACACTTAAGATGCTTAAATAACAATCATTTTATTAATTTCGCAAATCATATGATAGAAAATAATCATAACTTTAATAAAGACACTGAATTACAAGTACTTCATGTTAAAAATAAAATATTAAAATTAGACAACTTGGAAATCTTATTAAAAAAAGCGATTAATAATAAGAAAACAATAATTAATAATTAAATAAACAATATTTCTTATAGTTCTCTGCTGTCTAACTTTAAAAATAGTGATATCAAATTACCACCCGTGTAAGAAAAAACGACTTGATTTATTGGGTCCACGTCTAGTATTTAGTGAACATGATAAAAAAAAGGAATCAATCCATTAGTTGTGTAAACCTTGACGAAGAAGCTTGTTTGCTTTGAAACCGGTCGGTGGAAAAATAAAATTGTACAAAATTATTGGTTAAAAATAAAGTTGTTTTATTTATTTTATTTTATGTTTTAATTCTATTCATTTGAAAAAATACATTTGTTATATAACATTATTATTTAACATTATAAAACATAAAATACTACAATGTTTTAGTATGTCTAAATACTTGCAGTCAGGCTTGATTTCGTCCCTAGGAAATTATTCATAAAAAAAAAATTTGCATTAGAGAGGGATCCATAATCCTTTCTCAATAATGTTCTCCCTCGCTGTTGCAATAAATTAAAATAATCATAGGGAAGAAATCCAGCCAGTCTGCAAGCCTTTGGACATATTCAAACATTGTTGAATTAACTACCTGGTAAAAGAAGAAGTATAAAAATTTGAGATTTTTTTTTAGGCGTTGCCTAGTAGGTAAATTGGTTCAGCCGGATGAATCTCTCCCACATGATAAAGGTTTTTCAGCTCTTTTACTTCACAAAAGTCAACAGATGGAAGAGTTGAAAAAATGTGAATGTTTAAACAAAGGTAGAATGGTGAATGTTACGCAGTGTGTAAAGTGGTCACTCAAACCAGCCAATTAGAGGTCATAAGTCCTGTAAATGCCTAGACTCCATATTCCTTTCCCAATAATCTTTTCCTTCTCTATTCCAATAAATTTAAACATAAAATACTAAACGATAATTTTCCCTCTAAACAACGACGATGTTTTGTTTTGTTTTTTCATAGAAATACATATTTATTAAAAATTCTAATAATAATGTTTCCCTAAGGCCACTAGCCTTGTGTTGAGTTCAGATACAAAATAATGGAATGTGGAAGAAAGAAAAAGCAAAAAAATAAAATAAAAATTACTCGTACATTAATAAATATTTCAATAATCATCCGGACAACACCCTTAATAGTACGAGTATACATGCAATATTTTGCAGCTGTCTTCTGCAATGATCTCTTCCCTTAGACAAAATCCAAACTTGTACACCTCTCCCCTTAAAATGGCTTTCGTTAATTAATTATTTTTTTGTATATCCAAATTGTGTTTCCAATAATCATGTGTTCATTGTTTTATTCGACATCCAGATGTTTACTAACTGAGATGGATATGTTCTCATCATCACTATGGCTGCATCATCTGCATGGCATGTGATGTTAATGACCTTATCTCCCTTAGTAGATTCTCTTTTTTTTTTCTATTCTTAAAAGCCTTTTTTTTATATATTTATTCTGCTTGTGTAAGAAAAGGTTTTTGGCGTATATACTGTTGTGCTTTATTAAGTTATAAAGGTGCTAAACTTGCTTTGTTTCTTTGTTGTTCTCAATATGTGTTATTTTTTAAATGTTAATATAATTTATGTCCCGAATAGAGTTGTTGTAACTCCTGGGAATGTAATTCAACGTATTATACTTGTAAAGTACTTTGTGTTAAATGATTTATTAATAAAAAATATTTTTAATGCTACTACTACTACCATCATCCTCGTAGGAGCAGGCAGAGAGAATAGACCGCCACACACGTCTATCCTTTAATACATTTATAGCTTCTTCCATATTAATACATCTTGTCATACATGCCCATCGGTTCTGTCTGCTTTTGACATGACCAGACTAAAGATTTGGGTTTATTAGATCACGCCACGACTTCCTTGATCGTCATCATCTCACGTTGCCGTTTATTTTCGCTATATATACTTGCTTTTCCATTCTTTTGTCGTCGCAATTTCGGAGACCCTTTCTTAATCTTATCAATTATACCTGACTCAGATTTACACTCTCGCCTGATTTCATCATTCGTAACCCTGTCATACATCGATTTATCATAGTTTCGTCTAAGAGATCGCATTTCAACCACGTTCACTCGGCTGTCTTCCTTCTTCTACCAGTTCCATGTTCCACTTCCATACATAAGTGTTTGGATTAAAATTTCTTCGTTTAGTACTGCCAGTTTAGCTTCGATTGACATATTTTCATTAGCAATTACTGGGTTTAGTGCGCCGTTCATTGTTGCCGAAATAGTAGTAAATAGTAAAAAACATTTTTTTTGTATTGGTGAAATCGATAGGACCCATGGTCTTTAAAAAAGTTTCGGTGTGGGGAGAAAACTGGGATTTTTAAATGTGTTTTTTATGCGTTGATGTTTTTATTTAAATTTACTTCTCTTTTGCACTTTCACGCTCGTGACAAATAAGATTTTTTTGCATTTTAAGCTGAAAAATAAAATATTTTAACTAACTTTGGTTTTACACTCACGTGTGCTATCATAGAAAATACTGTTTTTAACGAGTTATTTAAGTATTTTGATGTAATTTTATATTTAAAAAAGAACAATAAATAGTTTTTTTTTTTTATCCCGAATTGATTTATATACTTTTTATTATATAAATAAAACACGAGTGATACTTAAATCCACAAATTTGGAATATCCAGTGACCGGTGTCATCATTTCGCGTCTTCGAGACTGGTATCTTTATTAAAGAGTTAAATGTATTTATACAAAACAGAGGTAAGGATAGATAATGCAAAGTTATATGTAAGTAAATTAAATAAAGTTATTTTTATCTTAAGGATCATTATCGACAAATTTTCTTTGGGTTAACTAATGAGTTGTTATAATGCTATTTTAATGAGTTTAAGTATTTTATTTTACTTTTAGTGTCCCATCCTTCGTGAGTGTGGTTTTGTAAATAATGATTTCTGAAAAATAATAAATTACAATGAACTTCCATCAAGAATTTTCACTTACAAACTTAATTGTTTTGATTTATATACAATAAAATCTTTCCAGCAATGATCGTTTGTATACGGGATACGCTCCACCCAGTTTCGTATTAAAAGAGGTTTCATTTTGTACATATTTTTTTTATTTACTTTCTATCTTACCACAAAATTAAAAAGCGTTTTTTTCAAAACATAAATATATAGCCATTTAAAGTAGTCATCTATATAAAGTATGTATTTACGATTTTCATAGTCTATATTCAAGAAAATACACGTGTTATGGCAATATTTTTTTACATTTTAATACGTAAAATATTAAACAGTATTCGTCCCGATAAATTATCAACTAATAATACTAGTTTGTCATTGGCTGTTCAGACATTATACCCCTTACGTCAGGTCGTTAAATTGCAATGTAGCTGGAAACAATTAAAATATCGGTAATATTTTATTTAAATTTTAATTATCACTAATAACACAGATGACGCGACGGGTAGTTTTCCCTAGAAATAATTCAAAGAGTTTTAATAACTAGTTTGTTAGATAGAGCTTTTAGTTTCTAATAACATATTCTGTTTTCTGCCCCGAACTCTGAAAAAAGTTTTTGTTTAATGCAAAATATGCTCGAGCTTTTGATTTTTTTATTTATCTCGACTTTAGCTTATTCCAGACAAATATTGTTCAATACAAAAATAAAGAGCACTAATTAAGCTGCAGTTGAACGTAATTATGCAAAAAGCAGCAAGCCATAGAAAAGTGAAACTAAAATTGTAACACGTTTGTGAAAAGAGTGAATAATCAAATCTACACAACAGTTGGAATGTTTTTGACTTTGACAAATTATAAACAATTTAAAAATTCTTTTTTTTTTAATATCAAAAGTATCTTATTACTCATTTGACTACTCAGCAGAACTTTTAAAGTACCGTAAGATTTTTCTGAAGCTAAGGGTGTTTTCTGCGAATTGAGAAATGCCGTTTTTGAGATCGACCCTATTTTCAAAAAGTGATTATTATAGTTTCTTGCATGAAAATGGCCTGACTGTTTTTAACAGAACATAGAATTGACCTTACTTCACCCGAAAACACCAATATTTATTTTTTTAAATTGTGGAATGGCTGCTTTCTGCATAACTACGTTCAATTCATTCTTACTTTTTTTTGCTAAAACTTATAATTTATAATTTAAATCAACAAATTCACGCTAGGTGCCGCGGACCTCGCTATCTCTCGCTCGCTACTTGTATCCGTCTCCCTTTCACAAAAAATCTTTTATTTATAAAATAATGATTATCAAATTCTCACTTTATAAATAAGTAGTCTTAGTTATTTTTTGTTGTTATTGTGTTATACAAAGAGTCATTGACACACTTTTAGTCGCGCGGTTACAAGAGCAGATTCCAGCAGAATGCCCGTACAAGGTTTTCCTGTAATTTGAATTATTTCACATGAAAAACACGTACGACTTTTGCTAACAGAAATTTCTTTTTTGTGGCCCCAAGAGAGTTTAATGTCATGGATAAACATATTAAGTTCTCCAAAACGAAAGCTTTTTTCAGGAGAAGTGTACAGGTTTGGATTTTGTTTAAGAGAAGAGACCATTACAGGAGCCTGCTGCGAAATAAAGCATTTCAAGGTATTTCAAACAAACAAACCATCACGCCGTTTCCTCATAGGGGTAGACAGGGAGGATATAACACTCTATCTTGGCATACAGACCTCGCTTCCTCTACATTCATATATCTTCTTATGTACGCACGCCGATTATTCCTACTTTTGACATGTCAATCTTCAAGTATTTGATGGACTTGATCGTGCCTTGTTTTCTGCATCCTTCAACATTTGCATCGTAGATCCTTTCGCTGTCCATTCGCTCTACATGTCCAAACCAACGCCGCACCCCTTTCTTGATTCTGTCAATAATGCATGTCTCAGCCTTACACACTTCCCGGATCGACATTTGTGCACCTATCATACATCGTTTTACTACAAATTCGCCTGAGGGATCGCATTTGAACAGCATTCAACCAACTTTCATCATCATTTTTCCGATTCCATACTTCACTATCAAACATTAGAGTTGGCACTAGAACCCCGTTGTGAACCGCTAGTTTAGCTTCTTGCGATAAACATTTAAAAATTATTGAAAGGTATTTCTATCAATGAATATACTTAAAAGTTTTATGCAACTAAAATATAATTACTTTTAGACTGGCAAATAACGGCATTTCAAATTTAGACTAAACTTTGGTATACGGATTCTAAAGACTAGCTTCTCACTTAAAGCCACAATAAATCATACGTTGGCAATTCAATTCAGAGGATGTACTGTTTCTAAATCAGCTATTATCTCAGATTTTAAGTTAAATTACATTTACAGTTAAATTACATTAAGTTAAATATTTAAATTAAATTACAACCAATAGCACCCCTTGAGTTGCTCAAAGGGTGCTATTGGTTGTAATTTAATTTCTTGAAATGTGATTGTGCAAGGTTTTTTGTGAAAGAAAGACGGAGATGGGTAAGTGAGGGGGGGGTCCGCAGCGCCTAGCGCGATTTTGTTAATCTGTATGATAAATTGTAAGTTTTAGCAAAACGTTGAGTACAAATGAATTGTAGCTGAAATTGTGTTCTTTGTTTTAGTATTTGACAATATTTGTCTGGGATTAGCCAAAGTTGAGATACGTTCAAAAATATAAAAAAATAGAAAAAGTCTACTCAATTAAAGAATAAACATTTACAAGATGCTTTTTAGAGAAAAATAATGGTTAAAACAAGATAAAAAATAAAACGAAAATAGTTGAAGTAAAAGTTAAAATTTATTAACAATAATATAATTAAAAGCATCTTTAAAGATAAAGATCTTAAAATATTTAAATTAAAAGGATGTGGTAAAATAAAAAAATCAATTAAACTCTACAAATTATAAAAATCCCAAATTTATAAAAATATACTTAAAGTCATCGAATTAAGAATAGTCGAGAAACCGCATACGCGCATCAAACAGAAGGCCACTAAACTACTCTTAAAAGAGTAGTTTTACGTTTTGACCCATTAGTTTCTTTGTAGACGTCGCTCAGTACGTAACTCTCGATTTGAATTCAACTGTACCGTGTTGAGTCATTTTAAAGTGTAGAAATACTGCTGGTTTCTTAAAAAAACAGGATGGGATCAAATTTCATGTGTAATTAGCAAATTCGTGTGTAAGTAGCAAATGCATTACTGAAAATTGAATTATTTTTCCATATGTCAGATTGTCGAAGAAAACAACATGGATATTTCATACGTGTTGCCAGGGTAGTATTTTTTTTTATCATTTTTTGCTAATATAATGAGAGAACTAATAAAAATTGAACCTCGGATTAGACAACGTGGTGGTGGACATTTGACCGACATTATTTTTAAAACATCAAATATTATTTAACATGAAATAAATATATCTGTTTTATGTAAAATAAAATTTGTTTTATATTATTTTAAGTCTAAAGTTCATTAATTTAAGTACTCATATTAAATGACTCTTTACATATCTATTCTGTTGTGTCAATCAATGTTTCCGCGTGCACAATAAAATTTTAGAGAAATTAGCAAATTGCTTTTTTTTACCTTACATTTTAGTTATAATTATATTTTTTCCTATCTGGCAACATTACGCGGCGACATCACGAATGCTCGCGGCGAAAGTGGGTCAAAGGGGGTGATTTTTGGGCACAGTCCGATGTATTTAAATATGATTCTACGCTCCTTCTGGACTATTTTTAATTGTATGCTTACAGTAAATAAAAAAAAAGTACATTATTGTTACCAAAAACATTTTTCACTTTTTGGTATGACATTTTACACTTATTTGTTTATACATTTGTATAAACCACTTAATTTTTTAAATAACACTTCGACCGGTTTCGAAGTTACTTCCTCATCATCAGGAATTTAACTTAAATTCAAAGTTTAGTTAAATTTACTTTTTAAGTTAAGTTAAATTCACTTTACAAAGTTAAGTTAATTTACAAAATAAAGTCAAATTAAATTTTAATTCCTGACGATGAAGTAGTAACCTCAAAACCGGTCGAAGTGTAATTAAAAAAATTAAGTAGTTTATACAAATTTATAAACAAATAAGTGTAAAAAAAAGTAGTTTGGAAACAGTCAGTCTTCTAATCACTTTCGTTATACAAATATAATTTTATTTTTATTGAGACATGTTTTCAAGTTACATGGCAGCATATTAAATATTTTACGAACTGTATAATCTTGTTTTAAAATTAAGTTAGCAGTTACACAGAAAAGTTCGATTTTAGTTTGACAACTGGATTCTTGCTGGCTTGTTTGTTTAAGAGAAAACTCCTTTTGGAAAAGGCCGCCATCCAGCGGTGGAGAGAATAAGGCTGAAGAAGAATAAGAAAATGCGTGTATTTCTTTTTTAAAATAGAAGTTTAAATTTTTCTAAATAAATTTCTTGTTCATCTATTTGGTATTTTTTCAACCATTAAAATAAATTTATTTTATTTAAATCATTCATTTTTTTAATAATGCCGGTCAAAAAAAATAATACTTTATTTGGGTAATTTTTTTCAGTATATATTTATCAGGAAATTGTTTCCATCAAATGTTAAAATTTAAGAAAACTTAAATGGGGCAATTTTGGAAGAACGTTGTTTTGAAATGGCGAAATCGTATGATTTCATAAATTTTAATCAAATACATATTTTAAAGCACTAATCATTTAATAAATGAATAAAAATTTGTGTGGTGCATAATTTTTTTTTTCAAATATATTTTTATAGCTTAATTTGACGGGTACCATCAAAATAATTGCCAGGCGAATACATTTCCAATATGGCGATCTGGCAGTTACAGCTTCGCAAACAAGATTAATCGCTGTAATGGGTAATAAAAGCACGATTAAGTTGTGGCTTTATCCACCCTGATATTCGCTTAGTAATAATAAAGGAGTTGATAGACGTTTGGTTTTCATAAACGTTGTACAGAAGATGAAAATTTCAACAAACTTTCATAAGAAATGTCCGTAACAAAAGTTGAATCGTTATTATTTTTTGGTCACAATAAAAATACTGAATTTGCTATATTAATTTTCAATCATCTTCGCAATAAGAATTATTTTTAATTTTAATTGTATAAATATGTTTTTTAAAACATGATAAAACATAAATTCAAAGAAAAATTAAAAACAGGTGCACTGAGTATTAAAGCAATATAATTATTTAGATATTTTTTACTTTAGAAAACAATATTTTATAATAAAATAAAACGGACAACTTTGCTTTTAAGCACTATTTTATTTCCTACTGACCAGTTTCAAAGTTAAACAAGCTTCTTCCTCAAGTTCTACTTAACTAATGAGTTCTTTCTTTTTTTTTTATCAGTATGCTGATAATGAAACTAATTAATCAAGTCTTATTATCTTCAAATATTTGTAATGTGAGATGGATACGTAAAAAAAATATTGGTTTATTTAGTTATTTATTATTTTTTTCTTATTGTGAATCGCTTTTTTTATTTCGAAGATTTTCAAGTTGTATAATTTTGTCTAATATTTTTTTTTATTTCAATCATCTGTCTGAACTATATATAACCACTTCAGTAGCATACTCTTTATTTGTCTTCCGTCACATCACGTCTAGTACAATGGCTTTCAGGAATTTGATACTGATAATTTTGCATAGGATGTACTTTCAATAATTAAAGCATCTTATAACTAACAAATTTCTGTGTTCTTTATTATTATCATGTTCTTATGTTTATTTACTTTGCTTTTGCTTTGAAACAGTGTTGGATCGACAACCCAAGAAAAGTCCCAACCCCGATGAAAAAGCTTATCATATCGGTAGTTTTAATGGTAGTATGGTGGATGAGTAAGCAATTATTGCCCTATAACCTTATACCACACCCATATATATTTTAAAACACCTGAATATTTTTACTACATATCAATACTTTTTCTAAATACGAAAGTTAATCATTTTATTTCAGATACGAAAGAAAATAATTTAGAAGTACCCCAAAGGCTCAGTGATAGGGCCCATATTTTTTATTATATTTATATTATAAATAACCATCTGATATCGGCGAATCTCTTAAATATTGTAAAAACTAACTTTTTGCAGCTGATGCACTAGTTTATATATTAGGATATGATTTTGATGCAGTGATAAACAAGAATAATTATGATTTAGAAAACACATCAAAATGAAAATTAAATATTGCAAAAACAAAATATATAAATATTGGGAGAAATAATAAACTCTAAGAAAACAATATCAATATTGATAATCTTAGATACTTAGATTAAAACACATTGGTAAAAAAAACACCCAAAACCTGTAGACCCACAAAATAAATATTTATGGGTTGATTAAGAAATGTAATAGATATAAAGAGTAACAGTTTTATTTTAAAATATCCACACACAAATTACTCTTCTTCCATTTTTTTTTATGTAATGAAGGGGAAATGAAAAATATACAAAATTTTCAAAATAAAGCGATGAGGATTATACTCAAAAGAAATATGAATTCTTATATAGAAATAATGCTCAAAAAAATAGGCTTGCTCACAGTAAAGCAACAAATAAAATATGATGCAGCAGTTTTTATGCATAAAATAATTAAGGGGATAATACAAAAATAAAAAAAAAAATCAAATTTAACCAACAATGTCATACACATAAAACAAGGGATAAGAAAAAAAAAGATTACCTATGAGGAGAAAAACAGAGTCTGAAACTCATTGTACAAGGAATTGAAGCTGTACAATGAGTTACCTGAAGAAATAAAAGAAAGATAGAAAGCATTAAAATATTAAAAAAATATATTTTTGAAATATGTTCTTGAGAAATTTTTATAAAGAAATGTAGGGTTATTAAAAGTTTACATTAGTTACTAAATGTTAGTAAATATTTTTATATAACCACTTACCGACTTTCTTTGTCTACCGGTTTCGAGGCGTACCCGTCTCTTCGTCAGGACACCAATTAAACCGATATGCAAAACCCACTATACACCTTCACCATAGTTGTTGCACAAAAATATAAAACCAATACAACATGCATTTTAATAAGCACATGCACTGATTAGGACAAACATGCACTGATTAAATTATGAAAACATTCTGTTGTTTGAGAATTAATGATAAAAGGAGGGGGTGGAGAGGGGGGGTAAGCTTAATAGGTTTAATAGGGTGACCATTACAGTGGAACATTGTATAAAGAACTATAATTGGAAATTTGTTTGATTATTGATCAAAGGAACATGATTATTTAAAGTTTTCATAATGTGAAATATTTCCATATTATTTACTGTCCCCTCTCCTTGTTTTATTAATTCTCGAACGAGAAAATATTTTCATAATTTAATCAGTGCATGCTTGTCCTAATCAGTGCATGTGCTTATTAAAATGCATGTAGTGCTGGTTTAATATTTTTGTGCAACAACTATGGTGAAGGTGTATCGTGGGTTTTGCAAGTTGGTTTGCATGTTGGTTAAATTAGTGTCCTGACGAAGAGACGGGTACGTTTCGAAACCGGTAGACATATAAAAGTAGGTAAGTGGTTATATTTAAATGTTTAATAACATTTAGTAAAATGTTTGACAACTAAGTTAATTCTTTAAATATTAATAATATTTACATTCGTTTTTAAGATATCATGAACTAACTTAAATAAAATTCCTTAAAATTATTAATAATTTACGCGAACTTAACAGGATAAAAATACTCAATATTACACAGTGTACGGCTGCTTAAACTCGCTTATGTCAGGTCATAAGCTCCTGTAAATGCCTAGACTTCCATTCCTTTAACAAAATGTACTCCATTTGTGTTGAGATTTGTTGTTCAATAAATAGTTTTTGCAAAATCTAAGCTGAAAACTGTCCTGGGAGTTGCTGAATCGACTAAGGAAATAATTATTATATCCTTTGAGGAATTGATTTCCCACTGACCCTTCCAGAAACCCTATTCGGTGGCTGGAGGATATAGCTGAAGGAATTTTTGGTTATATTGTCCAAATTTTGGTCCGAAACCGCAGACCAAATAATTAAACCGTTGCCAGACCATTAAAGCTAAGATTATTAAAATATTATTACAGAGATGGAGAATATTTATGGAGAAGGAAAAAAAAATACTGGACTTATGACCTGTCGTTTGCAGGTTTTAGTGTTCACTTTACACTGTGTAATACTCAACATTCTATCTTTGTTTAAACATCCAAATTTGTTCATTTATTTCATTCTTTGATTTTCGGAAAATAAAAAAGACAAAACCGTTTTAGATATAATTATTTCATGAACATACAAGGTAAACAAATCCTGAATACATTTTTTAATACTATGTAAATAAATGTGTATGAATCCTTAACTTTTTACTTAACGACGATCAGTTTGGAGGTAACTTCTTCATACTTGGGACTTAAACTAAATTAGAATTTATAAAATATTATCCCGAAAATGCCCAATATAGACGATCTGCTACATACCGATAATCGGTGAATAAAAGTGATTTCAAACATATTTAATTTGGTAATGTATCCAAAATAAAACAAGTTTATTGGATTATAATTCTACTTTATTTTTTATAAAATATACAAAGGGTATATTGTGACGCGTTTCGTCTTATTAGGACATTTTCAAACAAACTAACTTAAATATTTACAAAGTTTCCTTATATACTAAAAATAATTGCTATTTTATGTTTGTGGATTTCCATACAAGCCAAAATAAGTAGAGTAATTAAAATTCAATTAGGGTATACTGAGTATATTAGAGGAATATTTTGGTTATATTGGGGAAAAACCTTCCATTATTTAAAAACATTTGTAAGGGTATGACTTTAAAATTAATGTTATAATTATAAAAATATTAATTTCATTTATACAGGTTTATTTTGAAAATTATTGTTGAAATTCTACATTGGTGTTTTACACAGGTTTCATTCATGTTTAATGTCAACTAAGGTAAAGTACATTCAGATTTTATAATATTATTTCATTTTAATTTAATTTATTGGGAACATTACAAGTTTTTATATATTTAGTAGGTATATAATAAAAAAAAATAAAAAAATAAAAAAATTATACTCGTATATATTTTTGAAAATATTAAGTAAAAGTGAATTAATTAGGTTTAACTAAATTTTAATTACTCTACTTATTTTGGCTTGTATAGAAATCCACAAACATAAAATAGCAATTATTTTTAGTATATAAGGAAACTTTGTAAATATTTAAGTTAGTTTGTTTGAAAATGTCCTAACAAGACGAAACGCGTCACAATATACCCTTTGTTTATTTTATAAAAAATAAAGTAGAATTACAATCCAATAAACTTGTTTTATTTTATATACATTACCAAATTAAATATGGAATTCTACCAATTGTCTGCATACACAATAAATAGATTTCAAACATATTTATAACTTCACAACTTGTTTATTATTGTATATATACTAACCATTATAATTTATTTTTAAAAATGCCTCCAAGGTAAAAATTTTCAATAAAATTTGAAACAAAAAGTCAGTTGCACGAATTCTGTCAAAAGTGTAAGTGTAAAGGGTGATTTGTTTTTTTTTTTTTCAAGATTTGAAGTTATAATTATTTCTACACCTTTCATTGTTAGATATAAAGATGTTCATAAAAGTCGTTATTTCTTGTTTTCTAACACTATTGTATTGTTTAATGTTTTAATACCCGATATAGCATATTGTCCACATAAACTAAAATATCAAATTAAAACAATAAAAAGTTAAATAATTGCTTTCATTATTTTTCCCAGTATTTGCATAAAAAAACAAACATAAAAATATGTTTTAAGTAAGACTTAAAAAAATAGGGAATAGAATTAAAACCTAACAATTTTCAAATCTTAAAAATCAAAATGCTTTTCATTATAAGAAAATAAATAACCAAATAAACCATATTTCATTCAATCAACTTCTATGTAATTTTAAAGATCGTATCCATCTCACTCCACACCTCCCATCATTATAACAAGATCTACACGACAAAAATATTGTTCTAATTAGTTCTATATGTTTCGGTTTAATATTTAGTAATAATAAAATAGTATTGATGTTTTTTGTTAATATTTCTTGATAAAACTCCATGGTAAATGATAATGATAAAATTATGTTATGTAACATATTGTCTACATAAACTAAAATATGAAATTAAAACTTTAAAATTTATTACTCAAATAATATAGTTAACATAAAATTAACTATCAAAATGAATAACTTCATTCCATTAACAATGTATTATCTAAGTATGTATCTTAAAATATTTCGTCATTCATCTATAAGTATGTAAACTTCCCTGTCAAAAATCAAGTATTATGCTAACTTTATCTGTTTAAATGTGTATTACCCACTCTGTTGTATTTGGCCATGTGTTCTTTTCCCACCTTTTAAATATTAAGAGCTTAATTCCAAAAATGAACTGTTTCGCAAACTAGTTGTAAATATTTATGTTTCTGTCCCCTGGAAAAAAAATTATTTGATCTTATCTCCAAAATACGTTAAGAATAGTATAAAAACTGTAAATGTTGTAAACAATTCACCAGTCTTGAAGATGCCTACTTGGACGAAAACGCTCGTTGGTCAAAATAATTAAAAGTTAAACTAAACCAAGAAGTTTCATTGATAAGTTTATTTATAACTTTATTATAATCATTAATAAAATAGTATAATATTTATTTGTCAATTATAACTTGATAAAAAAACTTTTGTAGCTTTGAAACCGGTTCGTATAAAAATAAAAATAAGTTGGTAAAAACAAAGTTTTTTTATATTTATTTTATGAACATAGAAATACTCGCATTGCTAATTGAATTATAAATTATTAAAATAAAGGCACAAAGAATAATAAATATTTTATTAAATTTATGATCTAAATTTGCTGCAACGGAGAGGGAAAACATTTTTGATAGGGGAATATGGAAGGCTAGGCATTTACAAGGCTGACAACCTGTCAAAGGCTGGTTTAAGTGGCCACCTTACACACTGTGTAACATTTACTATTCTGCCTTCTATATTTAAACATCCGCATTTCCCAAACTATTTCATCTGTAGACATTCGCAAATGAAAAGAGATAATACCTTAATTGATGTTTGTGAGATTCGTTAAAAAAAATAGAAAACCTTGAAATCGTATAATTTAGAAAGGCGATAATCATATGATCAATATTTCCTATATTCCACTCTAGTCTAGTTTAAGTAATAAATATTCAACTACCCCCACCCCGCACCCCTTATCTTAACAAAAAGAAAACATTACATTGCAAAAATAATTGACTTATTTTCTGCATACGTTTTAATTTAATGTTTAGTAGACACTGTTAAAATAATACAAAATGATAATAAAAAGTAAATTTTACTATGACAAGAAAGCTTGTTAAACTTCAAATCGGTTAGTTAATAAATAAAAAAAGCAGTTGATAACAAAGTCGTTTTATTTTAGTTAAATTACAATGAACATTAATGGAACAAAATTTCTCTAAACAAGCGTTGGAATTTGAAGAATTTTTCATTTGTACGTAAACGACTGCTCTTTGTAAAATGTCTTGTCGCATATTATCATTCCTGGGCCGCGATTGCAAACGCTATCTTCATCGGTACATATCGACACGGTATATTTAACTTTTCAACTATCTCTATCTTACCTCGGTGTGGTAAAATTGATCTACCGACATGTCGATACGTGTTTTCGTTATTTCAGGCGTCATCTGATCGGACACATGCGACGTACCATCTTGAGTATTTAAATTCAACAAATTGGTGGAGTTGAAACCTTACTCCGCATTCAAAGCTAAATAAAAAATGAAGTATTTCTCTTTAGAATTTAAAATAAGCTTCTGTGATAAAAAACAGCCACTCCAAAACGATTAAAAGTTTTAATTAATTTTAATTAAAGCAAAAAGTGCTAGCTTAAACATAATTTTTACATGACATTTGACAATTCCCAAGACGTATGCTTAACTTTTCATTTATCTCTCTATACTTTCATATTAAAAAGCCGGTTTTATTATGAAAATACGTGCTCTCAGGAAGATAGGAAAAAAATATATTTATTGTATTTATTTTACAGATTGGGATTTTTTTTTTTTTAATTAAAGAATTTTCAAACGTTGCCGCTAGATGGTGCTGCACTAATTGTCTAAGTTTAATTTCCGCCAAATGAAATTAAGATTTTTTTTCTATTTTCTTTTTAATAAATACTTTTGCGTTCTTTTGATTTACCCAAATATTTCACATTGAGGGCCATTTTTAACGAGTTGTAAATAGCTCACTAAAAGAAAATGCAAATCAAGTTGACGTAGAGTGGGATTCGAAACACGAACATTTGAACCGTGAGTCCGAGACACTAGCCACGGGACCACAACCTGATTCTTGAATATTTTGAATGGACTTTTAAGAAGAAAAGAAGCCAGCCACCTCAAAACAATTTGAAATTTAAATACATTATATTTAATGCGATAATTGCTCTGTGGAACAACACTTTTGTCACTTTCAATGCGTAGATATGTGTACCGTGGGGTATTTGAGCTCAAGGTTCATATCGATATACTTATTTTAAAAGTTGAAGATACGGGGTCGGTAGTGTATCTTTGTGTTCACTCGGGAGAATTTATACAACACTAGCGGATCCGACAGACGTTGTCCTGCCCGAACGTTGGCTTCATGCTATTACCTTGGAATAAGACTTTTCATTGATAAGTAGGTACCAAGGTACTTGTTTATGATTGAATTCCGATACATAAAATAAATATTTTTTTAAATATGGCATTCTTTTTGCAAACGTCAAACTCCGGTCTTCTCAACAACATATGGGTGTACTTATGTAGGAATACGATTTTTAAAAATGCATTGAATTTAATATTATTTTAGTATTACAAAGAATCCAATAAAAAAAAAAAATGGGTAGAAATTATAAGGAATTTATGGAAAGAATCTGATTTTGATCCACAAAAAACAAATGCTGTTTGTAAACATCCAAAAACAATCTTTTTTGTACACAAAAAAGCAACATCTTTCCATTTTTTTGTAAATGATATCTCCTCAAATGAAACCCTGGTAGATCAACGAATAAAACATTTATGTTCCTTACTTCTTTTATACATATTAGATTGAAGATTTTAATATCTACGAACACGCACAGCGCAAAGATCATATTTATCTGAAAACCGCACTTTATTTATTTATTTATTAACGGTCATTGTCCATTTTTACAATTTAAAGGGTTTTTATATTACAATAAAAGAATAGCATAAGGGTCATCAAGACAAGATCTAGACTATTTATTAAGTGCTTGTTTAAAACGCTGTAAACTTAA
The DNA here is from genome assembly GCF_059751315.1 of Micrasema longulum. NCBI lineage: Eukaryota > Metazoa > Arthropoda > Insecta > Trichoptera > Brachycentridae > Micrasema > Micrasema longulum. Next base: position 67,171 of record NW_028278539.1, on the reverse strand, counting down.
ACCAAAAAAGTCCAGATCTTGTTTTGAGTTAACAATACGACAAAGACGGGTCATTGGAGGCCATAGTTTGTTCTATGCTGATCGATGAACAGTACATAATTTTTTCTCAAAATACGAGTCGGAATATTGAATTTTACTTGTCCCAGTAATGATGGAACATCGATTATACCATTTAGTATAACAAACATATATATGGAATCAATATTAGTTCTACGTTTTTGTAGACTATCAATTAAGCCGTTAAGGAAGAGTTCGGTGACATCACACGTACAGAAGAATTATGTTTATAAAGATGACATTGTACTCGTATACTATACCGCCATGGTGAAAGTATGCCACTTCATCGCGTAGATACTTGTTCCGTCAGATACCTGACGAATTGACCTCGATACCGTCTCGTCTTAGTGAAGGTATGGATTCCTTATCTTCCGATTGTAATCGCTCCCCAGATGCAAGAACAGCCATTGTAAATCCTTATTGTTCCCTAGTCCTTAGCTATAAGGACCGTCACGTTCAGCTTTGCTTCATATTGTATAGTACGTGTGTATAAATAGGTAGTCGTTATCCTGAGAGAGGATTCTTACAAATAATGGCGTATCATGACATATTTTTTTAATTAACATAGTGTTAATTTACAAAAAATAGGTTGAAATATTAAAATTAAATACTGATTCAAGTATGCTCATTTTATCAATTTTAATTATTTTTAAACGAAAAATTTCAGCTCTGCAGAAAATTGGGTACAAAAAATGTTTCCTTACGCGTGGTAAAAATTAGACCATTTTAATGCTATACTATATGGCAAAGTTTCTTGAAAATGTCGGAAAAAATATTTTATTTAAAACGAACTACTGTGAATGACGTTGCGAGTAAATATTAATCAACCAATTATAAGAGAGTTGTGGAAAAATTGCGGTTTACGTACAGTCAACGGACCAATCGGCAGAACTGACAGAGGAGAAGCGGAAGATAACTTGAGACGTCACACGCGGAGTGATTTTAGAAATACGCTGCTTAAATTTTTAAACAATCTTCAATCAAACTTTTTGATGAAGACAACATGTTTTATGTGGCTGAAAACAATTTTGGTAATGAAGACAATAGGATGCAAATATATTTAAATCAAACTGCTTCTTGGTTGGATAAAAATAAATTTAAATGAAAGATATGAATTAAAATATAAAAATATGATAAAACGCAAAAAAAAAATTGAAGAATGCAATAAACTAAATATTCACCAAAAATAAAACATTTAGGGATAATCATAGATAATTAATTAAAAATTTACCTCACATTTTGAGAAAATTAGTAACAAAAATTCAAAAAAGGTATGATTTAAAAATATAATAACAAATAAATCCTGTTTTAGTGGTTAAACACATAAATTATATAAGAGACAAATACATAAGCGTCAACCGCAACCATAAAACAAATACCCCAATAGGGATCTGATACTTAGTGAAGAGGTCAACACTATTCTGGCATCGAGGCAACACTTATCAATATGTTACCCGAACATTATAAAACCATGACCCGAATTCGATTAATTAAATTTGCAGTGGTGATTAAATGGTGAGTGAATTTAGGTAGAGAAAAATGGAAAAGTTTCTAAAATAATAAATGGTATACATACTGTATAACTTTATATAAAATTAACTAGTAGGTAGTCATGTTATTTTTTTTTTCTTCATAAAAATGTCTAACTTAAAACAGCTTGTACCTAGCTAGGCAGACTAGACATAATCCAGATAAATCTATTACCTACATATGTATGTATGCAGTAGATAAATAAATTGTATTTTTATTAATAAACTATTATTATTATTATTATTTTCAAAAACATTTTTCACATTATGGTATGACATCTTACACTTATATGTTTATAAATTTGTATAAACCACTTTAATTTTGAGTTATACTTCGACCGGTTTTGAGGTTACTACCTCATCGTCAAGAATTAAACTACAATGTATGATAGGTGCCCTAATGTCGAAATTAGAGCAGAATGCAAGGCTGAGTTAAGCATTATCGACAAAATTAAGAAAGGTCTTTTGCGATGGTTCGGTCATGTGGAGCGAATGAATGATGAAAGAACGGCTAAAAAGATTTATGATGCGAATGTGTCTGGTTGTAGAAGTCGAGGAAGGCCGAGAAAGACATGGCATGATCAAGTACAACAAATTCTTGAAAGTGGTCATGTGAAAAGTCGGAATAATCGACGCGCGTGCATGAGAAGATGTATGAATGTGAAGGAAGCAAAGGAAGTGTGCCAGGACAGAGTGGTGTGGCGTTCTATCCTCTCTGCCTACCCCTCCGGGGAAATGGCGTGATGGTTAGTTAGTTAGTTAGTTATAATTACTAAAATTGCACCTAACAATATTAAGCCCGCTTTTTAAACCAATAAAAATAAAGGTAAAATATAATCAAATTGTAAAGAAAAGAATGAAAAATAAAATCATTCAGGAATTTATAAATTAAATTGTTTAAATTGCCCAAAATTCGAATCAATAAGATGTCTCAGTAATAATTATTTTCTCAGAATTCGCAAATCATTTTATATCCGAAAACCATAGTTTTAATCAAGAAACGGGTGTAGAAATTTTGCATGTCAATAAAAATGGTTTTCGTTGAGACAATTTAGAACGATTAAAAATTAATAAAGCCAATAATCAAAAACTTAAAATATTAATTAATCAATTAAATTTAACTTCCAGTCCTCTTTTAAAAATATTCCCTTTATGATTCATTTTATCTTCTTTCTCTCTCTCCTTTTCATTTTTCTGTCTCTTTCAAACAATATTTTATAATATAAATAGCAACGCGAGTAATTATAAGTTAGTTTAATTCCTGTCGATGAGGTAGTAGCCTCGAAACCGGTCGAAGTATAACTCTTAATTAAAAAGGTTTATACAAGTTTATCAACTTATAAGTGTTATTATTATTGGGTATACGAATTTAGTTTCGAAATTTGTTGCGTTTCATGTTTTCGTTTATCATTATACGATTTGTTTGCTGTTTAAAAAGGTGTTTATGTTTATTTAAAAGAGCTTATTTTGGTCTACAAAACGATGCTTATAGTTGATTTGAATGATAAAATTGTTAAAAATACACCGAAATTGAGAGTCAACCAAGAACTCGAAGAAGACCATGATCTGCGTTTGGTGGGACTGGAATGGTATGTTGCATTGGGAGCTGCTCGACAGAAACAGTACGGTCAACAATCAACTTTGTATTTCCCAACTGCGCCGCGTTTATGAGGTAATTCAGCTGAAGAGACCCATCGACAAGGGTCAACCATTTTCCTTCACGACAACGCCAGGCCCCATGTTGCACAAGTCGTCAAAGCCGCACTCCAAAGCTCAAGTCGGAATATTTTCAGCATCCACCGTACTCTCCGGATCTGGCGCCAAGCGATTAACACCGGTTCTGCTCAATGTCGAACCAAATGAGGAGCATTACCTTCAACGACGAAGGGCACCTCAAAAACTGGCTCAACAACTTCTCGGACAACAGGCCGGGTGATTTTTGGCGAAACAGGACCAACCAATTGGTTGAGAAGTTGGAGCAAGTCGTCAACAGTATCGACGAACATAGGACTAATTCATTTATTGTTATGATTATTGTTTTCTGTTAAAATTAAGCTCTTTAAAAAAAACGCTTCGAATTTATTCCTCAGCCTAATATATTTAGAGCCTTGATCTTTGTGATTTTTTAACAATGTTCCATTTCGAAGGTTTCTAATCAAATAAAATGATACATGTAACGTAAAAGCAAAAACAATATCTGTTAAGGTAGAAAATTTTCTTTAAAATGACGGATAGTTTTATCATTTAGTTTAACTGTTAGTGCTCATTTTTAAATTGGGAAAAAACGGACACAACTTATAAAATAATAATATTGTTTAATATACCTTATATGTTTCATAAACCGTTGTTATGTTTTTTTATAATTCAGTTTGTTTTACGTGTGTAAGGTGTGTACTCTTGAGTAGCCTTAAACATGAGAATTATTTTGAAATACGTTCGACAAAACCACAAACTAAGGATTTTGCTTAGTGGGCTGAATTTCTACAAGGATCTATGGATACGTTTGAAGTCTAACAGTAATTTGAGGTTTTGTGGTACAACTCTCGTATAATTATGAGTATCATTTCTGGAACATGAAACTTTGGCTCCGTTATAAACTTGAGGGAGTTTCAGTTATGTAAAATTACTTCGCTTCGTGGGCATATCAATTTGCTGTGTAATTACAATCATAATTACACGTATGATGAAGAAGTCAAATTAATGGTGGTGGGTTATAATTACTTCGAAATAATATGCCTTATAAATAAATACACGTGTTTGAGCATTGAGATTGCTCGATAGGTACTTGAACCGTACATCACTGAATATATTTCTAGATAGTGTCACTAACTATTATGGTCTTAGACTGGAAATTAAATATTAATATTTTTAGTTTAAGTAACTTATTAAATAATGTGACTACATATCAGTGGCGAACGGTGTTTTTATTAATAGGTAAGCTATAAAGCATATTATTTATTTGTACCTACATAGTAGGTAAATAATATAACGTACGTAATATATAATATAAATTCCTATTTTTTCCGTGGATCTGTGAGATACAACAATTTTCATTTATGAAATCAACTCAAACGAAGTAGCTGTATGATGTATTATATTGTGTAGCTTTATTATCCATTAATTTAACACACATTTTTTTTTAATTAAAAAAAAGTAGCACAATGAATTAAGTCAGTATTAGGTATTCAAATTACGATTGAAATGTTAACTGGCCGATTTGTTCTAGAAATGATTAATGCCAAAAACGGCCGCGTCGAGCGTCACATAAGTTGCGAGTCATCTGTCAAAAGTATCATCTCAAAGAAAAATAGTCCTTAAGGAATAAATTTTATATTGTGTATTTGAAGAAAAATACAAATGGTGGAAATATTTGTTTGTTTTTTTGTAAATAAGTTACCGTAAAACATTATTTTCGATATTTAAATATAATGGTAAACTGCGCATAATCGCTTCTATGCACGGTTCGCCCCCGTTACATATTTACTTTATGCAAAGGTTTTTTTCTTGGATTTCCAGCTGTTCTTGCATTTTTGGGAAGGTTTTCCACAAAGATTTAATAACTTTATTTTTTTGCCCTTCTCATGTAAATTTTGCGTAAAATAGCCGTACAGTCGCGAAACATGAAATTATTTATTAATAAACTACTTAAGATACAGAAAAGGGCCCAAAATATAAGAAGAAAAATTAAATAATACTAAAAAAGTATTTAACAATGTTTGATTATGACCAAATGCTTGCAGACTGGCTGGATTTCCTCCCTAGGTTACTCCTCTCTGTTGAAATAAATATATGAACAACTCCCTAGGGAGGAAATCCAGCCAGTCTGCAAGCATTTGGACATAATCAAACATTGTTGAATTACTACCTGGTAAAATAAGAAGTACAAAAATTGGAAAATTGTTTTCAGGCGTTGCCTAGTAGGTGATTTGGTTCACCCGGATGAATCTCACCCACGTGATAAAGGTTTCAGCTCTTTTACTTCACAGAAGTCAACAGATGGAAGAGTTGAGAAAATGTGGATGTTCAAACATGGGCAGAATGGTAAATGTTACACAGTGTGTATAGTGGCCACTTAAACCTGACAACGACTGTTCATAAACCCTGTAAATGCCTAGACTTCCATATTACCTTCTCAAAATATTTTCCCTCTCTGTTGAAATAAATTTAAATAAAAAAAGTATTTATTTAATAAAAATATTCAATACTTTTTACCTGAAAAATAAACTACCAAAACTACAGTAGGAAACAGTAGACTACCGGTAAACTACCGAGTGATTTGGTAGAGTACGGTATTTTCACAACTCTATCTACATATCAGCTACTCCAACGAGATCTATGTTTAAATATCTGAAGATGCTGACCCGATCTATGGGTTTGCGATCCACAGTCAGACGACATATAATCGGTATTTCGGCGAAGGTCATATAAATAATTTTTTTCAATGGAAATTGCGATGACGTACTTTTTACAAGCATTGTGACGTCTGTCTAGCAATATTTATAAATCATTTTTTTTCTCTGCTATAATTATGGGATCGTATTCATGGTGTGTAAAGTCACTAAAATAAATTTAACATTACGATCGATTTTAAAATATGACTTTTTCGAAGCTTAAAAATAAACTAACATTAAATCAACAATCTTTTGAGTTTGTCCGCAAGGACTGCATTCAACTTCCTAGGAAGCTGTAATATTAACATATTACAACAGAGATGAAAAACATTTTTCAGAAAGTAATACAGAAGTCTAGGCGTCTACAGGGCTTATGACCTGCCATTGGCTGGTTAAGTGGCCACTTTACAAACTGTGTAACATTCACCATTCTGCCCATATTTGAACATCTATATTCCTTCAATTCTTTCATTTGTCGATGTTTGTGAAGTTAATAAGCTGCAACCTTTATTTATGCGGGTGAGATTTATTTTTTCAATTTCTATACTTCTTCATGGACCAGGTAGATTTATCAACAATATTTTGAGTTTGTTTAAATTTTTATTTTATTTTTATATTACTTTTTTTTTTAAAAATTTTTATAGAGTTGACAAATATAAACTTCTCACAATGAAAATTTAGCAAATAACTGCCTTTTGACAATGAAATTATGAATGTAAAAAAACGTGATCTGTATGAAAAAAAAACAAAATGATTTGGCGTTCTCTGCCTACCACTACGGGGAAGCGCCTTTTTAAAAAAAAAAAAAAAATATTTGCGTTTTTATAATTTACTAAAATATTTTATTTTAAGGACCGTTTTCAACAAGGTGTAAATAACTCACTATTAGAAAACGAGAATCAAGTTGAGGTAGAGTGGAATTTGAACCGCTGACCTTTGAGCCGTAAGTCGAAAACACTAGCATTGGGACCACAACCCGATTCGGTTTGACGGTTCGTTTGATATTTAGTGATTGTACGAAGGAAGAAAATTTGTTATCAAAGAAAACAAGATTTTATTTTAGATATTTTTTAAAAATACAGATATAGTGAGTATTTTGAAAATTTTGTGCACCTGTTTTATTTTTTAAAATATCCTCGTATAAAATAAATATTGCTTTAAACTTTCCAGTCCTTCGCGGCATCGTTAGTTTCCTTTTGGTCTGGGTTTAATATAATTATCGGTTCATGCCGGAGGCCATTTCGGAATATTCCAGAACAGTTCGGCGTCGGCGTCGCTTGTAATCTAATTTGAAAATTTAAACAACCCGGTACGACCAAGTGAAGTCAAACAGCCGAGACAAATAGTGGTTAGGCAGTTAAATCAATTATATCGTAGAGGGGGATGAAATTTGGAAGACGCAGGAAGGATCAGACATTATTTATTTTACAAAAACAGTAAACAATGATATAATAACATAAAAAATACGGTTTTAAGACAGACCAGCGAAGTTTCTAAATAAAAATCAAACATATTTAATTGTGGTTTAACAAAAGGGTGTATTTGTATAAGAGTAAGTGAAGAGGTGTGTTTGTGGGTGTATGAGAGGGTTTTCAGGTGTGTGTAAGCGTGAGTATCATTAAGTAGCAAGTAAAAACGTTTGGCAGCCAGAAAGAATGAATCTGAATTTATTTTTAAATAAATAAAGGAGCATACTAAATATATCAATAGATTAAAAAAAGCATTTTAGTTTGAGCAAAAACGATGGAAGAAAAAGTGTTGTGCATAATTAGTGCTACAGACTGGCAGATGAAATAAATACTTATTTCTTGTCACTTGAAAGGGGAAATTTAGATTAATTTTGGATTATAGGTTAAAAGAGTCTACTTCATCAATATGTTTATTTTTTGGGTAAAACCGTATGTGTTGGATTTGTTCCGAAGTTTCGGCCACCATTGAAGGAGCCATCTTCGGGTAAACTTACCCTGAAGATGGCTTAGTTTACCCTGAAGATGGTTCCTGCAATGGTAACGTCGGAACAAATCCAAAACACACGCTAACACCAAAAAAAGAAACATATTGATAAAAGTGACCGTGAAAACCTTCGCACCTGTTAGTCAACTTAATTATTTAATTATTTATATAAATAGCATAATTCAGATATAGTGCGTCTATTTTCAGGAATAAAAAATCCATTGGCCGTAAGTGCAAATCATTTTGTTGTTTTTATAATCTACGTATTTAAAAAAAATTCCGTTTATTATTTTCAATCCTTTAAATGAATGTTATGTATTGTGAGCTCCACATAACGGATGCAAACTCCAAATTACTTCGTATGAAAGTGCAGTATGGAGTCTTCAATGTATTAAGTTTTTTAAAGGGTCTGGAAATACTTAAAATGAAGCCCTGCATTTCGTAAGCTTTTTCAACAATAGAATTTATGTGAGACCCAAACAGCAACCTGAAGTCTGAAATCTCGCTGCTCAGTGATATTGAATTATCGTAGATCGTATAACTGTGCGTAATTAAATTTTTACTTTTAGTAAATGACTTTGAATAACATTTTGAGGCATTCTGCACAATTGAAATGTGTTACAGTAATCAGACGATGAGGTTCTTCTTGGATATTTACACAGTGAGATATATCGTTGACATTTGTACCTAGGTATAATATAAGACTAAATTGTGTAAGAAAAGGTTTCAGGCGTATATATTGTTGTGCTATATTTAATTTTAAAGGTGCTAAACTTACTTTATTTCTTTGTTGTTCTCAATATGTGTTATTTTCTAAATGTTTATATTATTTATGTCCCAAATTGAGTTGTTGTAACTCCTGGGAATGTAATTCAACGTTTTATACTTGTGAAATACTTCGTGTAATATGATTTATAAATAAAATAAAAATTAAAAAATGGCGTTTAAAACACGAAAAACAAACAAACTTTTACAACGTTTCCCGAAAAGTTAGGTAGAGAGGATAAAACGCCATACTGCTCTGTTTTTTCATACTTCCTCAATATTCATAAATTTCAAGCACGCCCGCCGATTATTCTGACTTTTAAAATGTTCATCTTTAGTGGAAACGAAGAAAACGTTTCTTCATACAAACGTATTCCCGCATTCGCTCCCTGTTTTAGCACTAAAGAAGTAGTTTTTTTACTCAAAATAGATATTTACCGTAAACGAATCTCTATTGTATTATTAATTGAATCGGCATTCACTTCGTCACACTTCATAATAAATTATTATAAAATAAAACTTGGTTATTAGTGTTACACAATTTTTATTATTTTATACGAACACTGCTACAGTTTCGGGAGAACACTCCTTCCATCGACGGACGATATAAAACTAATATGGTAAATACCGAATATTGTTCACGATGTCGTAGAATTAAAAAAAAAAAAAAAAAAAATCAGTGAAACTTAAAGCAGGGGGGTTTTATTCCACTTATCTTATGCTAATAACAAAGTTTTATTTTCATAATAACTTAATGAATCTCTATTGTTTTGTTTTTTGAAACATTGTTTCTTATTGGAGCTAAGATCATAAAAACCAAAAAAATTACAACTATTTTCTTCGTAAGTACTGCTTAAAAAATTTGAAAAAAAAATCAGAAATATTTTTGACCCAGAAAATTTATTTCTAATACTTATTCCAAAAAAAGTGATTTAGTTCAGTTTTGGGGTACGGAAAACGGGACAACGTTACCTTGATTTTATTTGGGCATAATCAGTCCGACGTCCTATTGTCTTTTTTGTACAATATTGGGAGGCATCTGCGAGAAACTTTCAGAAAAAATATGTTCAAATATCAATTCATCAAATTTCTGATATGGCACATATTGTTAAGGTATTTATTCTAATAGGAAGTACCGCGTCTCTTGGTCTTTTTTAGTTTTTTGATTTGCATTTTTATTATTTTTTGTCGTTCTTTAGCTGTGCTAAAAACAGCTTTCATTTGAAAACAAATATGTCAATTTCCATATTATTTTTTTTTGCGGTTGCAAAAAATTTAGTTCTTAATAACTCCCCAAGGAGAAAATCCAGCCTGTCTGAAAATATTTGGATATACTCAAAACGTTTTTGATATTTCAAACAATCGACTTCCCTAGTATATTAATTTTCCAGTATCTTACCTCAGAAACTTCCGAAAATATTACATTTTCCTAAAAACAACTTCTTCAGCATATCACAGCTTTTCCTGTTGGGGTAAATTGAGTTGAAATTTACATGAAATAGTCACATGCGAGATAAAGGGGTTTGATTTCATTGTAAATTTATATCTCTCCATAATCTGATTTGGGAAACAAGATTTCGTCATGAAGCAATTTCGTAAATTAGCATACGTTACAGTAGGGACGTGAGCAACAATATCACAAGCCTTAATGATAGGATGTTATCAAACCACCTTCATAGTTCACACTGCATATGGCAATTTGTTCTCCAACTATTACTAATTTATTTAAATCTTCAAGTACAAATAATAAGTATTGTGGCCGACTTATTGTTAAAAGCAATATCTTCCAGCCAATCGAAAGAGAGACTGGTCGATCAAAAATTTGCACTAAAAAGCATAATATACTCCTTTATCAAAAGACACATGTGTAAAGTGCATAGTCCATGATCGATGACACACCCACACCCACAAGCGTCAAATAATTTCACCTGAAATATAGTCATGACTCCAAGAAGCAAGTCAGCATTTTCAATTGAATTCAATTCATTACATTCTGCGTAACACAAGATCAACATTCTGCAGTACATTAACATTGTCCCTACCATAGAGATATGAACAAAAAAATAACGTGGCCTATTTTATTTTTATTAATTAGGAAAAACAACAGTTGTTATATTAGAATATAAAACATAAAAAATCGTACATACATCCAGTTAAAGTTTTTCACAAATATAATGAGAGAACATGTTACACAGTAAAGAGAAAAACAATATATTAAATAAGACATGAGAAAAAAAAAGAGCTCGTAAGAAGGTTAAGAGATGAGAAAATAGAGTGGGGGAGAGGGATTTTGATAATATAGTTGACCAATTCAAAATTTTGATATTATAATAAAATAAACATAATAAAAGGAACATAAATTTATTACATAAGAATAACATAATTACATAAAAATAATAACATAAAAATAACAATCCATAAAAAGAGATCACAGGGCTTGGTAACGCACAATCATTTCTATATAAATTGGTAGCTTATTCCATAGTCTGAAACAGTGAACAGAAAAGGAATTGGCAAAAAATGATGAGCTATGTCGAGGTATGGAAAGTGTCTTCCCCTGAAAATGAACCAGTTTACCTTGAGGCCGACTAATTTTCACAAGATTTTTTTTTAGGATTTTTTCCTGAGGGTAGTCGCCGAATAAATTATTAATATCCTCGATTATGCAGGTGTATCTTACTCAGATGCTAAATCTAAACTGCTTGATGAGTTGGATAGATTGCAAAATGTCTGTATACGTTATTTATTTAACCACATAGGAGCTTTACTTATAAATCGGGTATAAAGTTTAGCTTGAAATTAGTGGTAGAATAATGATGGTATAGCAAAAAGTATTACTTATAAATCTTGCGTAGAGTTAAACTCTGTTTAAATCTGAGATAACTACCAAAGAAACTTATACCTGCACATTATGTAGTATAACGCTGGAATAAGCACGCGATCTGTCAAACATCATATTTTTCGGTAATCAAAATGGATAGTTTTTTTTAATTTTAAACAATTTTCAGATCCTGCGACCTTCTCAATGCGATTCAATAGATTTTTAATTATTGGTTTAAATTTTATCTGAAACGTTTTATGTTTTTATTATTTTATTATTATTCGTTTTTAACTTCTCCTCTTCTTCCTAATTTTGATTTCTTTTTCTGAAGGTTTTCTCCATGTTCTCGATTACACTGACAGTAGTCTCGATTTGACTTGACGTTTGTTTGTGTTGTTATAAAAGTAACCGCGCACGCGCACATATCAGTGTTGACTGTTTAAGAAAATTAAGCATGAATTAACCTGTGAATTGTTATTCTAGGTAATTTATATTTTTATGACTAAGCTTTTTTTATATCGGTTATAAATAGTTAAACCGGGTTCCTAATATAAACCTGGTATAAGGAAATCTTATGAGTAAGGCCCATAATCGAATGCCTCATAAAACTACCCTGGCTCAGTATCAAGCATAGAAGAAATATTTAGATTCTACCACTACTTCACAACATTTTGAATAATTATATATCACAACACGGGCTGTTACTTTGTTCTCGTAACGAGAAAACCCCCTTTTTTCTAGAAAAATTGAGCATTGAAGGTTTAAACCAAAAACCAAGTTTTCACTTTAATATTCTTAAAAATTATCGCTTCAAACAGTTAATAATCATTTTGAAGGCTTTGTACGCGGAAATTTCTCTACCTTGCAGTTTCAAACAATTTGATGCACTTCCGATTATAAATCATAACTGCGCTGCACAAGAGTTGTGAGGCGGCACAACCCGGCATATGTGACAAAGTGTTATAATAAATTTTGATTAAACTGTAATTGCAAAGCTACTATCAATATCCATCATGACGTAAGCCGATAAATCAATTTATACCTTACAATATGGGACCCTATTTAACCCTTTGAGAACGTACGTATTTTAAAACGAACACTTACTTTGCGATTTTATTTTACCCCTAATAAATAAAATATTTAAGTCAAGTTTTTGTTTCGTAATTGCTTGTAACCTTTTTTATCTTTTATATTTTTGTCAACTAGGTTTTTTTTCCTTTATTAGGGCCTTCTACCAAAACTTGATAACATCGGCCAAAAACAAGTTACATTTCTAGACAAAAGCAAAAATAAACGAAAAGGAATAACAATATAGATTCAAACAATAGATAACAAAATTATAACTACAAGAATAACGTCAAAATATTAATTGTAATAATAAACATATAACTAAACTAACAAAAGTTCAACATAAATTGAAATAGGCACCAACAGAAAAACCCACCAAAACCTGATAGCTCCTATTTAACAGAAAATATAACCCTACAGTAAAATATTAGAAGGAAGATTAACTTAAGCAATTCATTCAAGCAAAGCATTATTTTTTTAATATTTTTTATTTGGGAGTTACATTATTTTTATCGTTGGTTTGAGTGTGCACGGTTTATATTATTTACTTAAAAAGGAGAGTAACGTATTTTTTTATGTTAAAATATAATTTTAAATTAATCCGACTTCAATGCAAAATTTCATAAAGACGATAGTATTTAAAATAACATTTAAAACGGCCATCACATTTTGATAGTTTGAATCTTGTTAGAGCATCTGATTCCTCCCGTTATTTTGGTCTAATAGTATAATACTAACTAGCCTGTGACAAAATATATTAAAATAAATGTATTTTTGGTAAAAGTATTTTTTTGTTATTTTTTTATTTATTATTAATAAAATGGGTTTTTGTAAAAACAATCTTATCTGAATAGTTTTGAAAAGCGTAATTATTTTGCTACCAACCACAATAAAAAAAATTGTGTCGTTATTTAACATATAAATTATTCAATTAAATAAATTATTAAATAATAAAGTAGACTATCTTAACCTACTCTCCAAAATTAATCTCAATGTCCCCTTTCGCGTGACAAGAAATAAGTATTTGTTCCATATGTCAGTCTGTAGCACTAACTATGCACAACACTTTTTCTTCTATCGTTCTTCCTCTAACTATAATGTTTTTTTTTTCATTTATAAATATATTTTACATGCCCCTTAATTTATTTTAAAATAAATTAAAGACTCCTTATTTCTGGCTGCGATACGATCCCACTAACTTTTTAATAATGCTCACACTTACACACACGTGAACATTTACTCTTACACAAATACACATAAACACACATCTACACTTACTCTCATACAAATACACATAAACACACCCTTTTTTTGTAACACAATTTAATAATATGTATGATTCTTATTTAGAAACTTTGCTGGTCTGTCTTTACACTGTTTTTTAATGTTACGCTATCATTGTTGACTGTTTGATTCTTTAAAATAAATAAAAAATAAAAATTATTTCTACAACGATTTTAGTTAAACCCTACAAAAGGATCATTTTGCCCCCTTTCGTCTGTAAAATGACCCCGAAGGATAACTTTACTCCTATCGAGAAAATAAAAAGTCAGATAAAATAAAATCATTTACAAATTTATTTAAACAATATCCCAAATACAAAACCATGTTTAAAACATATATAATAATATGTTATTATGAGTTTACGTATTACTTTTGTCAAGAGACTAAACAATAGGCAAGGGTGAAGCTGTTGGTGTACAGGATCCTACCTAATAAACGTCATTGAGCTTGAGAATTATGGGATTATTATTGTTAATTTGAATTACTAAGCATCTTAAATTTAGAATCATTAATTGAATCTTGGTGCTGGGTAAAATGATGAAATGATCATTTTAACCCAAGCGTATATTTATTACAAAGTTATCGTTACTAAATAAATAATAATAAACTAATTAAATTAATTGTGCAGTATAATAAATGTACTTAATTAGAACTGAAAATGACTTACTTTAGATCAAATTAGTGACAATAATATTTTTTTACACACTTTTTTACACTTTATATATATAAACGCCACTTTTGTCAGAAATTTTGAAAAAACATTGTTTTAAGTATGTTTATAAAATCCAAAGCTCACTCCCTCTCACTTCTGTTCAATGTACTTCATAGTCATAACGCTCCTATATACCTGTGTGAAAAATTTCAACGCTTATCAGTTTATGGTTTACCTCTTCGTTCTAATTCTCAAGGCACTCTCTTTATACCCATCCACAATTCCTCTTTCTTCTCTAACTCATATAGTGTCCATGCGGCTCGACTGTGGAATCATCTCCCATCCACCATCAAAGATGTTACTACATTATCTCTGTTTAAATCACGTCTGAAGAAACATCTCATTTCTCTTAATCTCTTCTCCTTTTCTTTTTCCTCTTTCCTCTTTTTTCCCTTTTCCCATTGAGTAATAGTTTTTATTTAACTTAATTTATAAACAAATACGTTTATTTCTATTTTTATATATTTTTAGCTTTTTAATCTTTTTTTTTCTATTGAATATGTTCTGTAACTTGAATTATGAAAATAAAACTTTTATTTTATTGGTTGGTTGGAAGAAATTGCCATTTGGCAATACGTCCGCCAATTTACAAATAACATGATTTACAAAAAGTTAAATAAATAAAACTTGATTGCATTTGTAGTTTTGTTTAAATCTTAGGGGATTGTTTTACCCCGACGGATAATTTAATACCGGTCCTTTCTACTTTACTTAGCCAATAAAAGGTCGTAAGATCTGTAAACTTCTTTATATTAAGTTTTCCATCTCTGTCGAGATAATCTCATTTTTCTATTTTGAGAATGAGTAGCTTGGTAAGATATATTTAAAATTCCATCGAAGCCTCTTTGAAAAGGCTTCTTGTTAATTTTTCCCGGCGTTCATTCCCTTTGAATTGAAGTCTGGGGGGGTGGATGGCTTATAGGGGTTGCACTGTACTAATTCGATACCATCCCTCCTCTAAATGACCCTTTGGATCTGGGACAAAGGCAAAATGTGAAAAGTTCTGAAATAAATCTGGCTTCAGAAAATTTCATAATGGGTATTAGGGGTAAGAAGTAAGAATCGTCGAATTTCATTCTAATCCTTCCTTTATATGTCAGGTAGAGTACTTTGGCGATTGTAACTTAGAGTTGAAGTGCCTAGATTCGTTATTATTTTTTTTCTTGTTCAGGTGTCTTGGAAAGCACAGCCTAATTGTAATTTTTTTATCAACAAAAATTTAGATCATGTGACCTACCGTCAAATGCTATTATTAGTTTATACCATTGTAGTTCATTATATTAGAGATGGGCGTTTCAATTGTTTAAAAAAAAAGGATCAATAACAGTGCTTCAATTGAACAGTAAACAATTATACTTGTTGTTTGTAAAAAAATGCATTCAAAAGTGAATTTTCCCACACTTTCTTTTTTTAAAGTAGATAGCTCTGAAATTCCATTTATTACTACAGTTAAAAACTTACTTATTATTTTACATAAGCATTTAGGGTGACACGATCAGGTTAACGAAATTAGTCGTAAAATGTATAGCAGATTTCACTCATATAGATTGTAGAATTTTTCACTGATTAATTTTAAGCAAACATTAATCCAAAGCTTACTTTTTCCACGTCCTGATTATGCAGTTTGTACGTTATCCAGATGTTAGTTCTGAATTGCTTGATAAGTTGGAACGATTGCAGATATAAGTAGGTTCATTTGTGAGTGAATGATAAAAATATTTTTTTCCTTGAACTTCCACAAAACACGTATTAATATATATCATTGAATATATTTTATGAAAATACAATTAACCGACGTGTCTTTCTGCATAAAAAAAATTGCATACATAGGTAGCTTAGTGTGATTTCATTAATATTTATGCCTTTGACCCCTGAAGAGTTTGTAAGGTTACACAAAAAATACATTATTGTTGAAATAGAAATTAAAATATCAACATAACTTCAAAATAATAAAATAAGATTTACCTAAATTCTGGGACAATTTTGCAAGCCGGAATCAACATATTTTGGTGATTCACATAGTGCAGTCCTTTTGATTTTCAGTTGTTCATTTATCAAGCGTTTTCGACTTTTTAAAGCTGCCTTAGGCAAACGCCTTAGGCAAACGCGTCGAAGGCGCTTTAATTTTGAACAACTGTCAAATTTATTTTCTTCCCCCCCCTCCCCAACCCCTGAATCTACCGAAATCTACCGATTTATTTTTCTGAATCTACCTATTTCGCTTGATTGAGTCTGACAACTCTGATCGTAAGACTAATCATTTTACCTTTTATGTAAAAAAAAATGGTTTAGAAACGCTGCAAATGGAATACTAGAGTAATGCGTTATACACCACTGGATCCCTATACTAAATTGTAATCTCTAAGTCTCCAGAGAATTCATTGACATTGATATATCGGTGTTTTACTTTGTAAAGATTATAAAAACAAAATGTTCTTCTACATTAATTTATTCTTAATTTTCCATTTGGTAAAATTTTAACAGTTTTTATTACAAAACTAATTTAAAAGGCCTAGCAGTATTTTTGATGAAAAACAACCCTATTTTACACATGACTTGTGTGATTTTATTATTCATGGCCAGGTACTAACGGGAATCAACACCTGTGTAGGAGTTTAGAAATTCATTGTCCTTTAAAGTTTAATTAAAATTAAGGGTATAATTAAAACGTAGGCATAAATTGTCACAAATAAAGCAATTTTATGTTAGCTCTAAAATAACAGAATAAAATGGTGAAATAAGTTATGGGGACTTGTAATGAAACGATGTTTATTTAAAATAAGGTTAAATTTATTAAAATAAATATGAAACTTCAGATTTATTTACTCTTTTACCAACCGAATTTAAGAAGCGGTGAGTTTATTTTCAAAGACTTTTATTCTTAATACTAAATACGTCTTTTTTTCTTGCTCATGTTGGTTGGTAGTCGACAATATACTGAAAAAAAAATACTTTGACAGCTAGACTTTTTGTTATCCTACTTAATTTTATCAAGACATGTTTTAAAGGTTCATCAAACTTATTTGATAGAAAATTTACTAAATTGAGAGAAAAAGCACATAATATGTCATGATATTGGTCAATTATCAATTTAAAATTAAAAATAATTAAATATTAATGAACTTAAAATAATTGCAAAAACCTTTCAATCGAAATTAAAAATAACATTTGTTTTAATTGATCATTTAGTACAGGATGTCCGATGTCAGATTTTACACTAAAAATAGTAATAAAAATTGTAATAATTATATTTTAAATGTATTATTTATGTTAAAAGCTTCAATTTGCTGGTGAATGTTAGTAAATATTAATTTATTTATTATTAATTTATTTATTATTTTACATAAACGGCATAAATTGCCTTTAACATATATTGAACATAAATATGAAAAAAAAATACATATATAAATACATAACAAAAAAATATAAAATTGCATAACTATAACAATAGTAACAAGTAGGTAAATACACATAAGCAACAAAAAATAATAACGAAATAAATACATTAATATAAAAAACAAATAAAGGAAAAACATTTTTTAATATAAAGAAAAGTTTAAGAATAATATTGCGAGAGAAATAAAGAAATCAGACTCGTTTTATAACTATCAAGTCCAGAACCAAATATATCAGCCTTGTCCTCATACTGATTGCCATATCTGTGGAGCCTAGGGATAGGCGAGTGCATGTGATAGTTGGTCCTAGAACTTGCAGAACAAAAAGGAGATCTGTGGCGGGTATGTCGACCAGGTACACGGAAACACACCAACTCCAGCAAATCAGGACAGTAAATTAATGAATTGATCACTTTATAAAGTAATATTAGGTCAGTAAGGATTCTTCAATCAGAAAGTCTCAAAAGATTTGCTAAAGATAACAATTGATTATAATTAAATAAAGCATCTGGAATAGGAAGATTAAAAGTAATATATTTTAGAAATTTCTTCTGGACGCGCTCGAGTGAACCACTTACCGATTTTATATGTCTACCGGTTTCGAGACATATCCGTCTCTTCATCGGGACATTATTCGGAAGAACTTATGACGTAGTTCAGAGCAGTTAATTTTTATCAAAATTATTATTATTGATTTTTTTCATACATTTTTGAGATAACAAGTAAATGCTCTAATTTTTTGTGTAAAAAATATTCTGTATACAATTTCACGTAGAAATCAATAAGTTTCCTAAATGACTCTGTTACTAAAAGTTACGCCAAACATTTATAAAGCGCAACTAAATATTTTTCTAAAAGAAAATACTAAAGTTCGACTTTCAGATTATTTCTATTATCTTCACAGTACCCTCCTACTCGCACTTGATGGTGTATAGGGTACTGCATTGTTAAAAGAAATGCAACAAATTTTGGTTATATGTTACGAAAAGATAAAATGGTAATTACGCTTAAGATGTCATTCTTCATGTAAATCCATCATTCAAAACAAAACTTTCATTAAGACCTTTACAGAAATCGATCCTTAATAGAAAACGGAGTAAAAGTAAGCTTTTCTTTTTACAAACATATACCCGTATTTTCTCCCTGGATTATGACACTAAAGCAGTGTTTTTTTGCACAACATTAGATATTCACCATTGGCGTGTCATTGCGCTTTGCTTTTTTATTTTTTTTTTGATAGGAGCTAGGATTATACAAAAACCCAAAAAAGCGCCGAGTTTTATTTGCCATCTTTAGACGTACGGTAAATAAACTTATAAATTATTTTGAAAAACTGAAAAACAACGACACAAAAAAATTTATTATGAAAAAAAAAAATTTGTTCGGTTTTAGGGTGTGGAAAACGGGACAACGAAACGTCGATACTGTCGATTTAAGCTAAGCAGAATTCGTCTGACGTTACCTTGGAGTGCCTACGGGTGCTTAAATTTGTCGGTGAGCGTAACAGTATGACATTAATTTGGGTACCTATGCCTCGATTGTAAACGCTTTCTTCATATGTATATATCAAGACGGTATATTTAACTTCTGTACTATCTGTATCTTATCTCGGTATGTTCTACCTACTTGTCATATCGACATCATTTGATCGAAACAAACCAATGAATGACCGCAAACAATGAGTCCGCGTTTCTTACGTCATTTACATTTAAAATAGTTCTCATTTATATTTTACATAGGCTACTGTGGTAAAAATTGCCCACTTCAAAGCGATTATAAACTCCAATAAATCCCAATTCAAGCAAAAAAATTCGTTTAAACATAATTTTTTAAAGACTTATGACACTTGCCAAGAAGCTTGCTTATCGATCGTCTATATTTATATACCGAGCAACTACAAAGCCAGCTCCTTTAATATCTCGATACGTACACTCCGGAAGATAGTAAAACAGACTGAAAAAATATAATAACTAAATTTATTTTTTACATTGGTAACATTTTACGGCTAGATGCTCTTGTATGTTAATAGGGCAGCATTTAGCCACTCGTTTTCGAAACTGACAGTTATGTCAGAATTTAATTCCACTTCAAATTTACTTATTTCTCTCTCATATTTTTATTAGGCTTTAAGAAAAAAAGCGCCAACCTCAAAAAGATTAAAAATTTGAATAAATCATAATTAAAGGAAAAATTTATCGGTGTAAGAAAATTTTTGACACTGTTAATGCGTAGATAAACTTATCGAGAGGTTCTAGACCCGTCAGTATAAACCGATGTACTTACATCAAAACTTGATGGTGGGAGGGATCAGTGGTATTTCTTTGTAGTCGGTCGGGAGAATTTTATCTTCAACGATAACGTCATAATGAAGCTATGGCATTTTATAGCGTAGATATGTGTTCCTAGACGTACGCCTCCCCTTGTTTCATATTGATGTTCCTACCCAAAACTTGAAGAAGGGGGGTCGATAGTATATCTTTGTAATCGCTAGAAGGAATTTGTCTTCAACTATGCCGTGAAGGTGGAGGTATAACGTTTTTATCTTTCCATCATTATTGAGGCTCTGGACACTCAAACATCAACGGTAACGAGGCAGCTGGTGTATTGGCAAGGCTGGGAGCTGAGATAGTCCCAATAGGCCCTGGACTCTACTGTGGATTGCCTAAACGTGCTCTTTGTAATGAGCTTAAGTCATGGACCAGGAAGCAGAGTGTTATCTCTGGCAAAAAGTACCTGATCAGCACCTTACAAAGGATCTGATAAAAAGGTTCTTGCAAAATGTTGCTTTTATCCTTATAAACTACAGCCGAAATAAAGTAAACTATAGCCCTTACAGGGCACTGCAGATTGAACAAACACCTTGCTAGAATGAACCTTTCCGGAACCAACCTTCTTCGCAGTGCAGATGACGAAACACCTGTACACATTATATGTGAATGTGATGCTTTATATCATAAAATGAGCCTCTTCTTCAGTAGACCAATAATCAAACCTGAGGATGTTAAAAAGCTTGCCGCCTACCAAATAGCCCGATACTTTACGGATCTAGGCTTGGAAGAGATTTAATAAAATGTAAACTCTCGCCATCCACACAGTAGCCAGGCTCTTTGGAGATCTGGGCTTAGTGGGCGAGAACTTTTCACAGGGACCCATCACGATTGATCTTCACAGGTCGCCGTGACGTCAGGAGCTTGCATAACACTGACTGTCTGTGAGAGAGTGATAAAAAAAACTACGTTCAAATGCTTGAAAAACTATTCATCAAACTTATCTGTCACTCCATTTCCTCCAAGCATTGTATGAAGGCATTGCGTTATCGTAACGTCAATATCTGTATTCGGGGAGATAATTAACACAGTTCTATAAAAAAACTAATTTACTAAAGAAAACGATCTACACGATAATAAAGCTCGCTACCCAGTAGAGAAAAATGCTTTTGTGTTATTTTAGAATGGGTAAAAAAGGTTCGCACTGAGTAAAAAATAATTTAGGACATAATAAGTTGTCTCGTATAATATTATAAAAAGAGGACAACGGAAAATGTAGACAAAGGGCTGTTATGAATTTAAGAAAATTAATATTTTGCTTAAGATAAGCTTTAGGAGCGGTAACCGTTAAAGCTCCAAATATAAGCGTTATTAAATCGAATAAAGCTTTCGCAGGAGTGATTTTATTTAAAAAGTGTGAGATTTGCGAAAATACACGAAATGTTAAAATTAACAAATAACATCTGGAATGGAGAACATTTCAGAGAATGATTATAGACGTCAAGGCATTTACAGGGTCAATGACCTTTTATTGGTTGGTTAAAGTAACCACTTTACGCACTGTGTAACATTCACCGTTTTGCCTATATCTGAACATCGATATTTCTTCAATTCCTCCATCTGTTGATTTTAAAGTGGCCACTTAAACCAACCAATGACAGGTCATAAGCCCTGTAAATGCCTAGACTTCCATATTACCTTCTCAAAAATGTTTTCTGTCTGTGTTGCAGTAAATTTGAATTAAAAAAATTCCTTTCTTTTAAAAACACGCACTATCCTAGATTTAAACTAAAGATATAAACTCTTTTTTCTGTGATATATTTTGTTGCTTAATATTTTTTATTTATTGATTAATTACTGCTAAATAAAAAAGTACCTTCTAATCTTTTACAGAACATTTTCTTCTCTCTTTCTTATATTAAACTAACTAACCAACTAACTAACTAACCATCACGCCATTTCCCCGGAGGGGTAGGCAGAGAGGATAGAACGCCACACCACTCTGTCCTGGCACACTTCCTTTGCTTCCTTCACATTCATACATCTTCTCATGCACGCACGTCGATTATTCCGACTTTTCACATGACCACTTTCAAGAATTTGTTGTACTTGATCATGCCATGTCTTTCTCGGCCTTCCTCGACTTCTACAACCAGACACATTCGCATCATAAATCTTTTAAGCCGTTCATATTAAACAAAAATATAATACTTGTATTTATATTATACGTAGGAGCAAAAAGTTGGTGAACATTTCTTAAGGCCGTGCATTTGTTGGATTTTTTACTTTTCTTACTGTTAATGTGTATTTCATGGCTATTTATTTTTTCTTTATTTTTATAACTCTCTGTTTGACCTCTTATGTATTTTGTTAAAATAAAGTCGTAATAATACATTGAAAAATAAAAAAATATATTAATTGATCGTCATAATTACGTGACATAATACAGACGACGGTGCTTATTTTTTTGTCGCTATTAAAACGCTAAATTATTTGGCTTAAAACTACAAGCGTAAATTGTAAAACATAAAATGAATTATTACATTAAGCTTGACGGACAGATAAGTGGAAAAGTTAAACGATTTTATTCCTGTCGGTAGGAGCTTGAAAGCTATGTGAATAAAACTTTGCTCAAAAAGTTCCTTTAGGAGATTGAGTGATTTTTTTTAAATATTTTAAAAACGCTTGGCTTCATTTTAACTGAAAAAAGTGGTGGTCTAGGTTTAAGTATTTTTGTAAATAATCATTTGTGAAGTCAACCATATCATGTTTTTTTTTATTGTTTAATTCATTTCTAATCACTTTATGTATATCAGATATACTTTAATAAGAAATAACTCAGAAAGATGACTTAACTTCACAGAGATCAACAGATATGAGAATTGAATTAATGTATATGTTCAACCATAGGCGGAATGGTGAATGCAATAGTGTGTAAGGTTGCTACTTAAACCTGTCAATAGAGAAATATCAGGATTTTTTAAAACATTTTGAAAGTAATAAATGTCTTTGAAATACTATTCAGTATAAAAAAAAATATTCTTATTTATGGTAATTTTTTTTTTAAATTTGTTAATTTTGAATTCCCACAAAAACAGTCATTCCATTGGACACGCCCCTAATACGTCACGATTTATATTTATTTGTTCCTGCCAATTCAAATTTGTTTAGAACATTATCACGAATATTAACGTAGCAATTGCTAAGGTCAAACATGTTGCGTTTTTCTAGCAACGTATTTTTATTATTTTTTTTTTACATTAACGTATCAAAAATTTTTTCCACAATATCCATATTGATTTCGAAAATACAATGAATTATTATTATTATGGTTGGATAATTTATATTGCGTCATTTTTGTGGAAATCGGTATTCGTAGTATGTGATATTTCCCTTTTACAGGTCATAAAAAAAAAAAAAAAAAAATGTTATTACTATTTTATTTTATTTTTACATCTGAGTATGTTTTTCATTCTTTATTTCCATTCTTAATTCTTAATTACTCTTACAAGTTTTCTTCATTTTTAATATTATTTCCATTTGTAAATACTCACTACAAACTACAAACCTTAAAATATTTTTTTTTTCACTTAAATTTAAATTTTTAAACAACTTTCATTTATGTTTTCTTTTTCCTTCTCTTTTTTATACTTTCATAATTAACATTAGATTTAATTGCTTTTTAATATGGAAACTTCACTGGTCCATTAGAATTAAGTCCAATTGTGTAAAATATTAAACTTTGTAACTGTACTGTATGTTTCCTGAATAAAAGAAAATAAAAATAAAAAATAAAAATAAGCCTTGTAATGACTTTGTCTTCTATATTCCTTTCTTTAAAATGTTCTTCATCTCTGTTGTAATATATTAATATGAATAACTTCTTAGGGATTAAATCCAGTTCTTGTCTAAAAAAAATTAAGTAGACTCAAAATATTGTTGAACGGCATTTTTTAAAATAAAAATTCAAAATGGAATGTTATTCACAATTTATTTTGATAACTTCCAAGGAACCAGAATTTTATATTTAAGCGAAAAAGACACGAAGAAAGAAAAACAATAAAGAGTAAATAGATATTATTAAAATAAATTAATTCATTTGCAACTCACAATTTGTCGCCCAATTAACTTTACATCATAATATGTCGCTGCTTAAATGGCCTCAAATTTAAAACCTCGATATTTCGTTTTACTGCAAAAATGAGATTTAAATCAGTAAAAAAATTTGCATTACAAATGACCCAAACGCATAGCAGCCATTGCGGCATTTTGCGTTTTGGTGGCTAACTTCAGACCAAAACGTTATAACGTTGACCTTCTGATACTTACTTTATAAGCGCGTTGGATATTTTTTAAGTATTTTATTTTGTTACGTATTTTCTGCTACAATTACAAAAAAGTAATGTTCCTGTATTTTTCTTTATTTAGTTTTATGTATTTATATATACATTCATTTCATATGAGAAAAAACGTCACTAAAAACACTTAACACTCTCAATGACAAATTTTGCTTGCACTGGCAGTAGGCTCAGTATACGAGTGTCGCTAAACCAGAAATGTAAGTATGCCTATGTTGCAATCGGTTCCTATGTGGGCAAAATACCTGTTCTAAGAAACCAATATGTTGCGGCAATTTTTTTATAAATATTTGCGTTTATAAATATTGGCGTTTTGGCTCAGTCGGCAAGCGCCACTCCGAAGATTGTCGACTTTTTTCCACATCAAATTCATACACTCACGTCTCATCATCCGTAATGATGCGCTTAATGGCGGTATTTCAATATAAAGCATGTCTTTAGCGACAGATTTGAGTAGACCCTTTTGAAAAAATTAAGCGAAATTCTCAAAACAAAAAACTTCAAACATAATCTTAATTCCACGACTACCACAAACAAACTAAATGACAAATCATGCTAAAAATTGACACGTATGCCTATAATAGTCATACCAGCTTTGAACAGTTTATTAAATTACAAATTCAAGGTCAAATTTTAATATTTTAGTAAAGTAAGTAAATATTTTATATGATTTTATATGTTATTTTCCTATGTTTGTGTACGAAAATAAAATGAAAGTGAAACAATAAACCGTTTACCTTTCAAAGTTTAATATTTATAAAGACGACTAAAGTTTACCGAATGGAGACTCAATAAGGGTCTCTAAGTCTAGGAACCTTGAAGTTTTGTGTGTTCTCGTTAGACCCAACTTCTCTATACAAATATTCACGGGTCCTTTCAAGTCTAGTCACGTCATAGAAATGTAGGTAATTCTCCTATGTTTGTTCTGACGACACGGTAAGGAGAAACTATATCTTTTATTTTCATTTCATTTTATTTATTTAGGATATTGATTTATTTATTCATATTTATTCTCTTACAAACTATAATTAATAATAAAAATAATGTGACCTCACTGGGGTTACCCGTGCCGAAGACCCTTAACAATATATATAAATAAAAGACGAGAGATACTTTAAAGCTAGGGTTTCCTAGGACAGCGGTGCTCGTATCTTTACGGTCGTAGTGAACGGTGATGTGGTGGACAGCCGTCGTAACGGTGACTAGAAAGTTGTTTCCTAGGAAAACGGTGTTGATAACACCGTTAAAAAATAAAACCACTCTCTAGCCACCTCTGCGACAGCTGTCCACCGCATCACCGTTTACTACTACGGCCGTAAAGATACGAGCACCGCTGTCCTAGGAAACCCTAGCTTTGTCCACAAATTTGGAATATCAAGTTACCGGTTTCATCGCTTTCGCAACATCTT
The DNA here is from genome assembly GCF_059751315.1 of Micrasema longulum. NCBI lineage: Eukaryota > Metazoa > Arthropoda > Insecta > Trichoptera > Brachycentridae > Micrasema > Micrasema longulum. The sequence continues at coordinate 41,162 of NW_028278539.1, read as the reverse complement.
CGAGACTTGTATCTTCATTTAGGATTTCAATGTATTTATACAAAACAGAAGTTAGGATAGAGAATTTAAAATTATATGAAAGTAAATTAAATAAAGTCATTTTCATCTTAAGAATCATAAAATTTTCGTGTTAACTAATGAGTTGATATAATGTTATTTTAATGAATTTAAGTATTTTATTTTAGCGTCCCATCCTTCGTGAGTCTTTTCTTCTTTTATTTACATAATAAATTACAGTGAACTTCCATAATGGATTTTCACTTACAAACTTAAATGTCTTAACAATATACTTTTTAAAAATGTTTTTATGTTTGAGAATAAACAAAGAAGACTAACTTAATAAACAGAGATAATTAACAAAATGTTCAGACAGTTTTAAACACCAAGTATTTATGTTTATAATTCATTTATGTTTAACTATATTATTTGTATTACAAAACGCACAATGAAATAACAAAAACCTAACACAATCTTTACATTTATGATATAAATAAAAGACGAGTGATACTTTAATCCACAAATTTCGAACATCCAGTGACCGGTTTCATCGCTTTCGCGACATCTTCGAGGCTGGTATCTTCATTAAAGGGTTCAATGTATTTATACAAAACAGAGGTAAGGATAGATAAAGTCTTTTTAAAGGCGACGTTTCTTTGTTGTTCATTTCTTCACTGTAGGGACGATGTGAATGTACTGCAGAACGATGATCCCGATTTCATGTGCAATACTATTTGAGTTGTATTTCAATTTTGTATTGGATTCTATAGAAAATGATGACATTGCTTTCTTCGATCATTACACTATTTCAGGTGAAACGTTTTAGCACGTGTTCATAACCCTACTGTTCTTTTCTTAAAATCTCGACTCCACTAATGCCCTTCATGCGAATCACCAAAATATGATTTTCATAATAAGGAAATATTACATACTACGAATACCGATAAAAATATATGAAGTAGATTTCGTAAAAAAATGCTTTTTCAAAATCAATATGTGTATTTTGAAAAAACATTTTTATTTATAATTTTTAAGATAAAATTTTAAAAAATACGGCTCCACAAAAACGCGACATGTTTGGCCTTGACAATTGTGATGTCAAAATTCGTGACAAAGTTTTATTTAAATTTAAAAAGTCACATACGAAAGTAAAAATTTAACCAAATGGTCACCTATTAGGAGCGGCGCAACCAATGCAATGAAAAATTTTTGCGGAAATCTAAAAAAATAAATTAAAAATATTTTTCTACTCTTTAAATAAAGACATTTTTTTTTTCTTGACAGAATCTCACAGACCTTAATTAATTTATAATCGTAAAAAAAACGCTACCTTTTTCCAAGTTAAGACAGGCGTCGGCGTCGTGGCGCAGACAGCTAACTGTGTAACTAGCGTCGGGGGTTAAATTCGCGCCAGCAAGAAAAAAATCTAAGAAAGATTTTGGTCTGGGTGTTGTGGTATATTTTTCATAACTTTCTTTCATATCCTATTTCCCACCCACTAACAAGCCTCTAAAGGGAGGCTTGGCGGATTATTCCTTTTTTAAAAAAATAACTACTTTTATAATATCAAGTCACAATAAAAGGATTGATAGTACTACATTTGACAATTAAAACACCAAGAATTAGGACAAAGCAACAATATTTCCGTTTGGTAGTTATCTTGACACTACAAAAGCATTTACATATTAATTGACTGGTGATATCAAATGACATCGTTAAAAACAAATTAAAAATTACAGTTAGAATTCTTTAATCTCTGAGCCACCGTGTACTATCTAAAAGATTACAGTATCTGGCAATAATCAAAATTATGTTTATTGGGGTACAAATAGATCCTAATAAGGTCAGAAGTCGTACTCGAAAATTACAACAAAGACGTTTTATTACACATGACCTGAAAACATATCTATGGTATTACTTTTCAGAAAACGTACCTTTTTTATGCAAGAACAATCACATTTCAATCCCTGATTGATATTTCAAAAGAGATAGAAAACAAGATGAAAATTATAGACGTGTTGATATTAACAAGACTTATTGCTTGTCATTGGCTGTTTATTTTTACACAAGTTGTAACATTCAACATGAAAAAACAAAACAAAATATTTATTTATTTTTACTATATTTAATTTTTTTTATAAATAATATTTTATTTTTTATTGTCTAACTCACTAGGTAACCCTACATCGAGGCAGGATTTTTTTTTTCAGTTTACTCAACGTGTATTCAACTCTCTATTTCAGTATTTTTTAAATGGTGGGTCGCAAGCCATACTTTGAGGATCACTGCATTGTACGTGACTCCAACCTCCCTGAGCGAGGTAAAAGTTGGTCGCCAGGAGTTTTCTGGTTGTAAGGGGGTCGCGTGTTCAAAATGGTTGAAAAATACTGCTCTATATTATAATAAATAATAATACAGAGCTGTATGGTGTTTTTAGGTCTTTAGTGTAGGCCTTCGTGTTGTAGTGGTTAAAACACTTGACTCACACGAAAGGTTCCGGGTTCGATTGCCGGTGAGAGCACAAAAACTAAATGTGTGACTTTTCTCAATCGTGGATGTACTGTGATGTAATTAAATACTGTAATTGAGTTTTCTGAACTGTTATGGTGTAAAAAAAGAAAGATTTTTCCCTCCATGTTTTTATTTCATATTTTAACCCTCTGAGCCTCTGCGGCAAGCCATTGAAGTATGTCGTTGTTTGTTTAATAATTCACACCAGTCCGATAATATCACTAGAGCGATGAAAGCGGTATTGGTATATACAACTAAGTAGATTCAAGTGCCAAACTGACTTTACTTAATAAAACTATCGGGTTGTGGTACCATGGCTAGTGTCTCGGACTCACGGCTTAAAGGTCCGTGGTTCGAATCCCACTCGACCCCAACTTGGCAAGCTACTTTGTTCAATAATTCACACCAGTCAGATGATATCGCAAGAGCAGTGAATTTGGTTTGTTAAACTAAGTAGATTTTAGTAGATTGAATCGTCCATATGAGTGATTATACATAACTTACTATTATTTTTGACTGTCAATAATGTTTTATAGTTGTTATATTAATTTAAAAAAATAGGTTTTGTTTAGAATCATACATTTATCTTCTTGTCAAAATAAATATAAACATCAATAAAGCGCGACATCAATAGATGATAGAATTGAAGGAATATAGATGTTTAAATATGGGCAGAATGATTAATGTTACACAGTGTGTAAAGTGGCCACTTAAACCAGCCATTGACAGGTCATAAGCCCTGTAGATGCCTAGACTTCTATATTACCTTCTCTTAAATGTTCTTCATCTCTGTTGTAATATGTTAATATAAACAGCTCTCCAGGGAGTTGAATCCAGTCCTTATCTACAAAAATTTGGACAAACTCAAAATATAATATATATTTGTTATAATCTTCTGTTGTCAATAGTTAAAGCAAAGATATAATAATTAAAGAACTATAGAAAAAGAAGCCATTTTCATAATATAAAATATTACTATTACATACCTGTATTTAGGAACCAATTTATAAATATTTTTTGTAGCTTCTCCATAAAAAAATCACCGCTTACCACTGGTGAACATTACAGTCTTTTATGTTCTTGCCTGACCAGTTCATGCCACCTGCGCTTGGGTGTGTCTCTGGACCTCTTACCGGGAATATAAATGGTGTGCCCCGTTGCAAATATATTCGGCCTGTCTCCTCCTCACATGCTCGAGCCACCGCAGCCTGCTCTCTTGGGCTTTGTCCGATATGTCACGTAGATACTCCCTAACTCCCACGTATGTAGGAATTCCGGATCCTGCTCAACTTCGTGACATCACGCATACACCTAAGAATCTTCGATTCGTCTGTCTGGATAGCACGAACAAGCTTAATAGAGGTTATCTGCGTTTCAGACACAATCATATGAAAGTTGCAATAAATGCAATTATTCTAAACTAAATATTGTATTACGTGATCGTAAGATAATCAGTTTTACGCTTCAGGTGCCAGTCTGGGAACCACGAAACATTGCGGTGTAGAACTACCATTAGAACCAACATTTCATGTCTGATTTTCAATTCGTTTATTAATGATGTTAATAAATCATTCTCTAACTCTCGCTTTTGAAATTTTAAAAATAACTCAAACTTTGCAAAACTGTTTTCTTCTTTAATAACACATTAACTCTTTTAACGAATAATGTAACGTCAATAGATTAGAACTAAGTATAAAAAAATGCAAAATAATGTCATTTATAGAACAAAACAGTCGATTTCCTTCGAGTACCTAAAGGAAAACTCCAAAATTGATAGGCTTTCGTCCATCATAAGGAGTTGTTTTGGACTATAAACTGAGATATAACGAGCATAAAGACAATATAGTAAATAAATCGCTGAAATTACTTAGCTTCATTAACATAATATTCTCAGATTTAACTAATGTCCGTACAATCAACACTTATCATTGCTCAACTTTTCGACCTCTTCTAGAATATGCCTCCGTGGTCTGGTCTCCATTCTATGTCAATCGCATAAATCAAATTGAATCAGTTCAACATCAGTTGCTTCGAAAAGCAGCGTGGATGCTTGGACTAGAGAGAGGTAATTATTCATATACTGATATAAAGTTAATGTTAAATATTTCTGGTTTACAAAAACGTAGAACGCATATTGACTCCATATATATGTTTGGCAAACTAAATGGTATAATCGATCTGTAGGTGGATAGTTCCAAATACAGATTTAAATATCTTTTATTCATTTATTTTATTTTATTTGGGAAATCAAATGTTTTAGATACATATTTATAGTAAACAAACATATATAGTGTATAAAATCAAAACTAATAACAGATTTCCACAAAGTATACAAAGTTTGCAAAGAAAATGTATAACATACGAAATAAATACAGATAATAATAGTTATCTTCATGTACTCGTAAATATTTTTCAATAATCAAAGAATATTTTTTTTAAGAACAGTAAGTTATTGTAAATTGAGCGGGATTAGGACAAATATGCTTGAAGAGGGGATAAGAAGGGGAAGGGAGATGTAAATATTTATTATTTTAACGTCTACCAAAGTACATAATGCATTTAAAGTGTAAATTTTAAATCTGACAGAGTGATGTTTGTGTAATCTATATCTTTAAATTGTGTATTGTACACTGAAAAAGTCCCTAAAAAAAAGCATTTTTAACACACGATGTTTTACTAATTGGTACATGAAACAGGTGGTACCGTCTACAAATCCTGGCTGGCACATGTATTGTTATGAAACTGAGTATTTTTTACAGTCAACTATTCCTGTCATAATTTTGTAAATCAGTAGTTGGTCCTAATGAATGAAATATGAATCGAACCTTCCCATAGAGAAACACCAAATCATAAAATTTGTTAAATTAAGTTTGTTTTTAACAGTAAAAACTAAAAGTAACAATTAATATCAAAATGTTTGGTAACTCATTTTTTTTAATTGATCTGAAATACTAGGCTTTTCATTTCTCATAATTCTTTAGGAAACTCATTGTACAGTTTTAAACCCTAGTTTTGAGATTTTGATTATTTTGCATTATAATTTTTTTATTAGGGTATTTTTTTGATTGTTGGTTAAATTTTACCTAATTGTTTCATATATGAAAACTGTATTTTTATATTTAATCTGGAGGTATAATTTCTACTCTATTATTTACTAAAAGTTCTGTAATTTTTTAAAATTCTAAATATTTTTAATGTGCAATATGTTATTGGTCAAAATAAATAAATGGAAGGATACCAAGTATCTTTTAAATTAATAACTAATGTAAATATAAGTTATTAATTTAAAAGATACTTGGTATACTTCCACTTATTTATTTTGACCAATTAGCGCTTTCACCCTCTAATGGGCATCTTCAGACTGGTGAATATAATACAGTGTAAAGATAATTTATATAAAACTAAATATTATCCTAAGTGTAGGTACATTTAAAAGTAAGTTGAAAATAATACAATACGCAATATTTTAATGGAACAGAGTGAGATAAATTATTGAAACATGTGTTGGGGGTGTACTTTAAGAGAATATTTTATTACATGAAAAATGTTAAATATTTATCCCATCAAGAATTGTCAATAAATAATTTAAATGAAAAAAAAATATCGTTTGTTTTAATTTTCCCTTAAAATTATAATGGCCTAACACAAAAAATAAAAATAAACTAGCTGTGCCCACTACTAGACCACAAAAAAATAGTAATTATTTTGCCTCAATCTGCATACTCTTCCATAATGAAGTACCTCTTGATATTCAGGCTTTGTCAACAAAGAGATCGCTCTTATAGACGACACAAGAAGGATGTTGTCAAGCAAGGGATGTTTGGAAAGAACTCTTATTGAACCGTAAAATATTTGCAGACATTACAGCGTGAAAATAGATTTGAATTTGTCAGTTCAAATAATTGAAAGATTTCAATTATATTTTTGATTTTTATTTATGAATTGATTCGTTGATAAAATTTACTTATTTTTGAATTGCTTTATTTAGTTTTTACTTACTTACATTTAAAAGAAATTCAATGAATACTGTGTAAAAAATAATAATTACAGCACAGCCTAAAATTGCGTAAGTTCGTAAATATTTAAACTTAAAATTAATATTAAAAGAATAAGTTAAATGTAATTCAATGTACTTATTAAAATAAATAGTGGTACAAATAAAATTTGAGGACCTAGTTATACCTTAACTACTTAACAGTATATTGTATCAACAATATTTTGAAGTTGACCAAATTTTTGTAAACAAGGACTGGATTTAACCTCGAAGAGAGTTGTTAATATTAACATATGACAACAGAGATGAAAAACGTTTTAGAGTAAAATATTATAGAAGTCTAGGCATCTACAGAGCTTATGACCTGTCATTGGCTGATTTAAGTGGTCATTTTACACACTGTGTTAGATTCACCATTCTGCCCATATTTTAACATCTATATTCCTTCAATCCTTTCATATGTTGATCTCACCGGCATAAACAAAGGTTTCAACTCTTTAACTTCACAAACATCAACAGATAAAAGGATTGAATGAATTTAGATGTTACAATATGGGCAGAATGGTCAATGTTACACAGTGTGTAAAGTGGCCAGATAAACCAGCCAATGACAGGTCGTAAGCCCTGTACATGCATGGACTTCTGTATTTCCTTCTCTAAATTGCTCAATTGTTCGTCTTCTTCTAGAATATGCCTCCGTGGTCTGGTCTCCATTCTATGTCAATCGCATAAATCACATAAAATAAGTCCAACATCGCTTGCTTCGAAAAGTAGCGTGGATGCTTGGACTAAAGAGAGGCAATTATTCTTATGCTGATATAGAGTCAATGTTAAATATTTCTTGTCTACGAAAACGTAAAACGAATATTGATTTCGTATATATGTTCGGCATACTAAATGGTATAATCGATGTTCCATCATTACTGGGACAAGTAAAATTCAATTTTCCGACTTTTAGATTGAGAAACAATGAAATACTGTTCATCTATCAGCATAGAACAATTTATGGCCTAAATTTTTCAATGGCCCGTCTTTGTCATATTGTTAACTCAAGACAATATCTGGACTTTTTCGCTTTGAGTTTACAATGATTTAAACGAGCACTAAATAAATAGTCCAGATCTTGTCTTGATGTCCCTAATGTTTGTCAATGCTTCTTTTGTTTTTTTTTAATGTTTTTAAATATTATTTTCTTGTCATATTCAAACCCTATAAATTGAAAAAATGAACGATTTCCCTTAATATAAAAATAAATACTTGAAGATGGACACGTCAAGAGAAGGAGTAATCCGCGTGCATGCATAAGAAGATTTATAAATGAAGAGAAATCGAGGTCTGTATTCAAAGATAGAGTGATTTAGTGTTCTATCCTCTCTGCCTACCCCTACGCAGAAACAGCGTGATGGTTTGTTTTAGTAATTATTTTTAGCAATTTAGTAATTAGGTTTACATTACATCTTTTTAAATTTTTTTAATCCATTTTCCGTTACTTATTTGTTTATTTGTATTACCTTATACTTGTTTATATTTGCTTTAATGTCCCTCGATGTCTTGATATCCCTTATATTTGTCAATGCTTATTTTTTTTATGTTTTTAACTATTCTTCTATTGTAATATTTGAACCCTAAAAATTGTATACATGGACAATGCCCGTTAATAATTAAATAAATATAAAAAAAAGTTTTTTTTTTTTTCATTTTTTTTTTATTTTTTTTTTATTTATTTACAATTTTAAAAAACCCGTTAGGGTTACATTAGAAATTTAATATTGTCTAGTCATTTTATGTTTCGTCTAGTCTAGTTAGTTCAGTCATCATGTGCTTTTTCAGATTGATTTTAAATTTGTCTCCATTAAAAGTTTTCAAGTAGTAAGGTAGGTCGTTGTAGTGTTTAAGTCCATTATGTAGTATTTTTGACTGTCCTGTGTTTGTCTTTGCTTTTTCAATATGATAGTGTTGTTGTTGTCTGGTGTTATATTTGTGTATGTCAGCATTTTTGACTAATATTATGTCGTCGTCTTGTATGTTTCCCAGTGCTATTTTGTGCACAATTTTTAAGGTCTCAATTTTAGTCAAGTAGTTTATGTCAAACTGGTGTGTTCTTTATCTTTGTTGTAATATGTTTATATATTATTAACAAAAGTAACTTCAAAACCAAAATATTGTTATAAAAAATAAAATAAATCAAAATTGTTTTTAACCACTAATTAATTAATAAAATTAGTGGTTAAAAACAAAGTTGTTTTAATTATTTTATTACAATAAATAACCACAAAGTTAGTTCTTCAAATGTAAACTATATATTGTTATAAAATTCAGACAATTGACACTCTATCTACCTACATGGATGTATTTTTCACCAAATAAAAATGTTATTTAAGAAACGCCACTACAGACAATGAAAATTAAATTTCAATTTTCCCCGAGATTTGCCACAAAACTGGCACAAATTTTCCTTCTTGGAACACTATTTCTTTAGCCTAGTAACGAAGTGTCAAATGAATTGGATATTTTTTCTCTGAAATTGTTCGCCTGGGAAAAGCACAGAATAAAAGTAGGCGGAGAAATACAATGTACAGTGCGTTCGCGAGGAAAGGACAGAACCAGAGATAAAAATAAAGATGATTTCATACCCTAGGGGTAGCAAGGAAAAACAAAAACGCCTCGCATTATCTCGCGGCAAGAAGAGTTAGTTTTCTTTTGTTTTTTCTTTATATTTTCGAAAATTGTTTCACAGAATTTCTCAGCGTCTCTTTCATTTATTTATTTATTTTCAACAATGTTTGATTATGTCCAAATGCTTGCAGACCGGCTGGATTTCCTCCCTAGTGAGTTGTTCATATTTAAATTTACTTCAACAGAGAGGGAAACATTTTTGAGAAGGGAATATGGAAGTCTAGGCATTTACAGGGCTTATGACCTGTCATTGGCTGGTTTAAGTGGCCACTTTACACACTGTGTAACATTCACCATTCTGCCCAAGTTTGAACATCCACATTTCCTCAACTGTTCCATCTGTTGACCTTTGTGAAGTAAAAGAGCCACTTAAACCAGCCAATGACAGGTCATAAGCCCTGTAAATACCTAGACTTCCATATTCCCTTCTCGAAAAATTTCCCCTCTCTGTTAAAATAAATTTAAATATTTATTTTTAGTTCACAAACAGTAAAAGATATCACAATATAAATAAAGTTTATAAAATAAAAAATAATAACACTAAACATCCTTCACCAATTATATGTGAATACCAAAAGTCACAAAAAAAATGTATATTGACCAAAATTTGGTTTGCATTTCATGTTATCAAAGCAGTTTATTAGAATTTAAATAAGATTAATTTTAATACAATTTAGTTTAAGATAGATGCAATTTATACAATCGAATATAATTTTACTAGATTATTAATAAAGTCTCGTAATAGTAATAAGTTTTTTCAAATGTATATCAATAATTATAGTAATTATAGTCACAATAAAATTTAAAAAATAAACAACAATGCGTACTCTTATGGACTGCATACTCTTAGGCGTACCTCCCCTAATATATTTTTGCTGGGACCCAAGTCCACGATTTTATCAGTCACATGTTAGAAAGGTAGATGTAAAATACAGTTCTGATCGTAGGATATTTCACAACAGAACCAGTATCTTGAACGAGTGTTTTTGACTCGCTAAAAGGAATTTACGAAACGTTACATACAAAACCTAGAACACATTCATTTCAAAACTAAATCAATAACAGCGCTACATATTATACACGGTTTTTAGGGTCAGACCGCGAAATTTCAGTGGAACATTCCTTGTGGTAAGCTTTAAAAAAAAACTTTTTTTTTTTCCAAAAAGTCGTTTTTATTTTTTTTTTTAAAGGTCATATCAAAATGTAGTTAACTTTTGATTTTCTGGACAAGCAGTCCCTCCACAAACCCCTACTCTTCTCCTACCCAGCCGCTTCTCTTGTCTGCTTCTGGTGCATATCGCTCAGCTGGTCGAATACGTTTATATCGCAATTTTTTTTGTCGGGTAGGGATGGGGGTTTGCGGAAGGGATGCTTGTTTGAGAAATTAAAGATTTACTCCATTTTGAGATCATAAAAAAAAATACGCATATATTTTTACAAACATTTTTTTGGAAAAAAAAATGTAGCGTTTTTTTAAAGCTTACCATGAGGAATGTTCCTCTGCAGTTTCATGGTCTGGCTCTGAAAAACCGTGTATATTACTAACAGAGGAATATTTTTTTTAACGAAATGAACGAAGGAAATAAAAGTCCTTTCAAAAATTCAACATATAAAAGAAAGAAGTTAAAATTATATTATTCATACTTCATTTTTTATGTGACTCGTTGACACTGTATATTTTTTTGTAATTCATATTATAAATTGAAAATATTTTCTAATCAACAATTTATAGTTGTCCAAATGTTTGTAGACAGGCTGGACAGACTGAATCAGCTCATTTACTTTACAAAAGTCAACAGATAGAAGAGTTAAGGAAATGTGGATATTTAAACTGAGGCACAATGGTGAACCAGTCAATGACAGGTCATAAGTACTGTAAATGCCCAGACTACCATATTCTCTTCTCAAAAACGTTATCCCTCTCTGTTGCAATAAATTTTGATTTTCTCAAATCTAAAAAACACGTTATTATAAGACATAACTCCCGTTTACGTATACATGAATTTTATTTATTTTACGTATCGGAAAACGTTAAATATATACTCGTATATTTAATCCACATTAAAAAACATTATTTCGTTGTTAGTCGAGTGTACATTTTTTTAAAATAAAAAAAATAAATACATTGAGTGGATAGAAGTCTGCCTCGTAGTGTAGTGGTTGTCGCGTTTTCCTATCTTGCGTGAAGTTCTATGTTCGATCATTATGGTTTAGTTTGAAGTCTTGTGTGTCAATTGTGTTTATGAATATAGTGTAAACCATTATTTTATTGCCCTTGTTTGTCTTTGCTACATATTTTTATGTTCTTTTGGTTCAGTTTATTGTACATGTGTTTCTTCATGTGACTGTTATAATTGGCTTAAACCGTATATATAATAAACTAATTGTCGCTTGACTAGTTTCCGTCTACCGTCAATGATCTTGTCGTTGGTGGAACCCTATTTCCACATAAACCTTTCCATAAACACACTTGAACTTCTCCCGACGGAAGAACGATAGCGCAGCTAGATCACATTCTTCATGGCCCCACTAACCGAAAAGAACTTCTGGATGTCAGGACCTACAAAGGGGCGACATTTAAAGTGACCACGAGTTAGTCGTTGCTAAGATCTGGCTGTAGATAAAACGTCTTCCAAAACCTCCCCGGCGAAAGACAGTCGACGTGGAAAAACTAAAGTCTGATGACACGCGACAGAGATTCGAGAACATGGTCAGTCAACGCATTCAGCTGATTGATGACCAACCTCCCACTACAGACTTTATTGAAATAGTGTGAAGAAATCTCTAATCAGCACTTGTTTTTTCCGCAAATGATATACTCGACTCGAAACAGGGGAGCAGACCCCTTTGGATTTCGGATAGTACATGGAATAAAATAGAGGAACGCGCCAAACTCAAAGCACTGAGAGATAGTGAAGATGACTCTTTCCCTTCATGTAGGAAATAAAATAAGCCTACCGGCAAGGGGCACGTCAGCTAACAACTACAGACTATTATAATGATGAATATTTTTAATCCGCCCGGACGCGGAAAAACAACGCTTACAAGGGCGACAAAAAACCAAAGAGGTGAGTGTGTTCTACTATATATTGTTGACAAATGTATACTAAGCTCCGAACAGATTATAGAGTTGTGTACGAGCACGTCATGACCTCCTGGTAAACAAGAATTCTCTAAACATAAATTGATACCCTCTCCCAAGGCCGAGAGAGCCGACCTCTATCATCCTCTCGTTTCCCCGCTGTACGGCACGTGACATCCACTCAATTTACTGATGGAAATTCCGGCACACATCTCTACAACATCTGCTCTCCTGGTACCTATGTACGAGTATTTCATGTCATTCGCATTATAAAATCGGATTAATTAATTTATTATTTAATTGCGCCGTTATCTATATATTTTTAATATGTTTGGGTAAGTTTCGGACGATTTTTTTGCGTTTTTAATTTACCCCAACATTTCAATTTTGGAAGCAATTTTCGACGAGCTGCAAATAACTCACTATTAGAAAATGGGGTTGGGGTAGAATGGGCTTCGAGCTTTGGAGCTCTGACCCGTGAGTCCCTGATACTAGTCACTGGATCTCATTTCTTTTATTAATGTACATTTTTTAAATGCAAACAATATATGTGTACTAATGTAGACTTATATTTTTTAATGATTAAACACTAAATTTTTATACAATATACGTTGTTAAAAAAACAGGTTAAACATTTTTAGGTAATTATTGGTGGTCATAACATATATTTTTATCATATTATTAAAGCTACGTGTTAGTTTTTATTACATATTATAAAACACAAAATAGATGCATGCGTTTGTATGCATGTATGTTTGTCCGTCACAGCATCTCTTCCGAAACAGCGAGTCGTAGGGACGTGAAATTGGGACACGTCATTCTAGGTAAAATTCGTAGTTTAACTGTAATATTTTTAAGCCAAATTCGACTTGACTTCTACTCCATTTAGACTTGATTTTTTTTAACGGTAAGTCGTAGAAACGTCAAATTTAGAATAAACATATAAAATGCTATTTATAAATCGATTGCAATATTTTAAATACAATTTTTTTTAACCTGCTCGACCCAAACTAAATTTTTTTGTGGTAAATCGAAGAAACGTTTAATTTAAAAGCATTCCTTAAAATGCAATTTTTGGGTCAACTGTAATATTTTCGAGCTTAATTTGACTTGATTTCCACTTGATATGGACTCAAACATTTTAACCTCAAATTCCAAAAACCTCAAACTGATAATTAACGTACAAATTGCTATTTTCAGACCAGTCGTTTTAGTTTTAAGAAAAAAGTTCCCTGCTCGATTTTTTTATGGTAGGTTGAAGAAATTTGAAATTCATTTTCTAGGTCAAATGTAGGTACTATTTTCTGGTTCTGGCTCACTCGATCTCTACTCGATATTTACTAAAATTTTTAACATACTAACATTAATGTTTTCTTCTTCTTTGCAGTTTTCAAATATAAATCTACTTTTACATAATATTTTTTAAAATGTATAATCCCACAGAGGACGTTTAAAATGTATTTAATAAAATATTTAATAAAGTAAATAATATTTCCTTTTTCAAATTCACTTATTATTTTTACAATAATTATTAGTGCAGTTTAATCAAAAAGGTATATTTATAATAGAAATATTCCTGGTCGCAAATTTATGGATTCGAAAAAATGAAATAAATCCACTTTTATTGCATGTCAAATTATAACTGATATAGCCAAAACCATATTAAAACAAAGATGAATTATTATTATAATGGATGACTTATATAGCGCCATTTTCTTTATATAATACCTTAAGGGCGCTTTACATATTGATTCTATAGATAACTAAAATTGAAGCTTAATTGAAGCTTATAAATTTGTAATTTTATTAAAACAAATTTTTTTGTAACAACATGCTACGCATTTTTTCAAATGATTTAGAGAAAAAGTGGGTTTTAAGCTTTTTCCGAAACATCACTTCACTCTCACAGCCTCGCATTTCTGCTGGGAGAGCACTCCATGCTTATAGACCTGCGACCGCAATTGCGCATTCACTGAATTTAGTGCGCTGTTTGCGTAGAGGTATAATAACTTTTTCTCTCGCCGTAGACGTAGCTGATCTAAGCGTAAGATGCCTGTCAGCTAGTTCATCTGGAATGCATAATTTCCTTAGATATTCCGGAGCCTTCCCTTAGATATAATGTTTTAATATTTTATTAAAAAACAGAGATTTATTCAATAAATAGTGATGTCTTAAAGATTATTGGTACCAAACGAGTTAAAAAATACATACAACAAATATCAAAATAAAAAGCATTCGGTACAAATAGTAAACCCCAAAACAGTCAAATAAATTAATTCCCGATCATCGCTGTTTCACAATACATAATATCAAAAAACAAACATTATTCTAACAAAAACAAATATGTACACATTTGATTAAAATGAGGAATTTCAGTGCTACGGGAAATTTGATATAAAAAAAGTTTTCTTACACGCGGTAAAAATAAGAAATTATGCGGCGAAGTTTCTCAAAAATGGACGAAAAAATATATACAAAAATTAACTGCGTCACGAGTTCTTCCGAATCAACCAACGAGAAGAGCGTTGTGATAGATTTCTGGTTTTCGATAAGTCAACTCACCAATCAGCAGAACTCACCGACTAGAACATGTGACGTCAAGTCTTTAAAATCATAGCGCTGATAACACGATTCATAAAAATGTTTTTTTTTATTTATTTGTGTTAGTTTCATAGTCTAATAACAAATGAAAATAACCACTAAATTTCCTCATTATTAAATCACGCAGGGAAATGTCACAAGCCAAAAAATAAAATGTTGTCTACATATCGACGCTGGAAAGGAAAAATATACCAAGTCACGTTTAATAATTTTACAGGGAAGCCAATAAAAGTTTTTTTTAATAAAAAAAATCTCATACGTACGCATTATTTTGGCGAGTCCTACATAATTTAAATAAAAATTTGAAATACAAGGTTCTGCATGAATTGAAAAAAAAATTGTGGGCAATGTTTCTACATGTCGCTTGGTGTCTTTTTCCTTAACGTCGCATATTCACGGTTTTTCAGGACTAGGCCAAAAGGAACATTTCTCATGGTAAGCTTTAAAAAAATCTTACATTTATTTTCCGAAAAGTCATTTAAAAAAAATATTATATGATCACAAAATGTTGCAAATCCTTAATTTCTCGGACAAGCTGTCCGAGAAATTAAGGATTTGCAAACCCCTACCCTTTTCCTACCTAGCCGATTCACTTGTCCGCCTCTGGTGCGTATCACTTCATGGGCGTTGGTCAAATTTGTTTTTGTCTTTTTTTTTTTGTTGAGGAGGGGTAGGTTTGCGAAAAGGATGCTAGTCCTAGAAACTAAAGATTTACTTATTTTGAGATAATAAAATGAAAAAAAATTTAAATGATTTTTTTGAAATTTTTAAAGTGATTCTTTTAAATACATACATAACACTAATTGTTTATCATTATAAAGACAATAATAGTTGTTTTTTACTTGTGTCATTTTTTTACGTTTATTTTCTACAAAAATAATGAGCAAATTTGCCCCAACCCCAACGTTTATTAGTCATATACCATTTGAAATTGATTTTTCTATCCTTGACTCATTATCTCTATATTAATCTAAACGGATTTAATATTTGATTGACAATGTTTAAATAACAAAGAATATTACTATTTTTTTATTTATACCTTTATAAAGAAGCTTGTGTAGCTTCAAAACGGGGGGGGGGTAAAATAATGAAAAATAAGTGGCTGAAACAAAGTTGTTTAAACAAATTACAACAGGGATGGAGAATACATTAAATAAGGGAATATTGAAGTCGAGGCATTCACATGGCTGGCATTCGATTGGCTGGTTTAAGTGGCCACTTTATACACTGTGTAACATTCATCATTTTACTTATGTTTGAACATCCATATTTCTTCAATTTTTCCATGTGTTGATTTAAGTAAAATTAAAAAGCTAAATTCTTTATTGTTGTAAAGAGATTCATCTGAATAAATTATTTTGCATACTAGGCAACGCAACGACTGAAAACAATTTTCCAATTTTTAAACGGATTGTGGTCCTATGGCTAGTGTCTCGGACTCACGGACCAAAGGTGTGTGGTTCAAATCCAACTCTACCCCAACTTGATTCCGTTTTCTAATAGTGAGTTATTTACAACTCGTTGAAAATGGCCCTCAAAATTAAATATTTTAGTAAATCATCAAAACGCAAATATTTCTTTTTATTAAAAAAAAACTTATTCTTAGGCCAGTTGGTTTTATCACAATGTGTGAGTTTGTCCAAATGTTTGTAGACAAAATACTGTATTTCATTCTCCCGGGAGTCATTTAGATTACTTATTACAACAGGAATGGAGAAGATTGTAGTAAAACCAACTGGTTCAAGAAGTTTAAAAATTTCAAAATTGTTTTCAGGCGTTGCCTAGTATGTAAAATTATTCAATCAGATAAATCTCTTTACAACAATAAAGGTTTCAGCTTTTTTACTTCACTTAAATCAACAAATGAAAAAATAGAAAAAATATGGATGTTCAAACATAGGCTAAATGGTGAATATTACACAGTGTGTAACGTGGCCACTTAAATCAGCCAATGACAGTTCATATGCCCTGTAAATGCCTAGACTTCCATATTCCCTTTTTTAAGGTATTCTCCATCCATTGTTTGCATTGCTTTAGTTTGATTTTAATTAGTTACAATGAATAATCGTAAAATTATTATTTTAATATAAAAAATAGATATTTTACTTATTGGGACCAAAAAATCGTAGTTTATTTGGCCGAACAACGAACTTGTAATTATTTTTTTTCTTAAAAACATGTTTCAAATGGTATACTAGCATATAACTCATAAATAACAGTCGGGGAATGGGGCAAACCTGCCCATTCAGAGTTGAGGCAACGCTTCATTCACTTTTGCCAATTCTACTAAAGAAAAGATCTATCTACCTTAGAATGTAAAAAGTATAATGTTCCACTTAGGTTTTACCATTGTGGTCAGTACATACGTTTCTATAGTGGTCAATTTGCCTCACCCCCGTTCTTCCCAGAAGCAGGGCGTCCATTTCCCCTTCAGTACCGGAGATGACAGCAACAGGGGCCGAAGCCCCGTCTCGGCCTCCGCCCCCGCCGTCGCCGCCCCGAACCATTTGACAGTTCATCTTTATATTAAGCACCAATTTGACTTGCCAACATTACAAAAAGTAACTTCACGATTTACCGGAGATGCGGAAAAAACAGTCACAACTCAAAAAACCTAAAGCGTTTATTTTATGGTACTATTAGTCAGTTTTGATACTATTTCAGTAACATTTTTATATGAATTTTATTGTGCAAATCATCACAAATTAGTTAATATAACACGCATTTGTTAAAACAGTCGCATTCGTGTTGAGTTATCATATTCAATTTAGTAAATATTTTCATATAAGAGTCAAATAATAAATATACAGAACCACTAAGATTTTACTATAAAGTTTTCACACATAAAAAATATGTTAGTTAAACAATATTTTGGCAAGGTTTTCACAGTTCCGATAATGTTGCACGAATTTACGGTAAATCAGTCAGAGTCACACAATCTTTAAAAATTCTTAATGATTAGCAAGTGCAGTAATATATTAAAGAAAAAGTAACAAATTTGATTGATTTTTGGCAAAAAAATCACAGTTTAGGTAGAGTAATATTAACACGTTGCTATTTTTTTATGCTCACGGTAAAAACACATTTTTAAAATGGAACGATATGTTGACAAATAGATGTAGTCTTTTGTGATGCTTCCGAATAAACTTTTCATTAAATTAACACGATATAAAATACATCACATATTCAAGTACATTGTCATGATATGCCAATCACATTTTTTTTATTTATACACAGTACTTTTTATTTATTTTGTTATAAAACTGTACAAGCTTATACTTTTTCGTAAAAAAGATAGCGCCAATTGTTTCATTTCAAACACACTACTTTGTAAGGATTAGTGTCCAGAAGATACTTAAGAAATGTAACATTTATAGTTTATTATTTTCTTTTAGTGTGATTTAAAAATGCATCTCAAAATTAAAGAAATTTGTAAGTATATATTTTCCGTTTATACAAAAAAGTTTCGAAAATAGTTTCTGCCTTTTTTCATGATATAAATTGATATTTTTGGGAGCACAATTTGATATTTTCAGAATACATCATGCCTGAATATCTGAAGTCCTGAAAAGATCGTCTAAAGCACTGAATCTTTTACGGGGGCATAAAGCTCATTTCTTTTACGAGGAATATAACTTTTATTGCAGCTATTTTACAAATCATGAGCTTTTATATAAAAACGTTTTAAAAGTTTTCAGTCTCATTTCCGCACATTGTTAATCAAATAATATTTACACAATTTTGGAAAAAAATTTGTTTTTATATTTTTTGATCATTTATTGTTGCATTGGTTTGAGCAATAACTGTTCATTTTTTAATTTAAAAAATTTTTTTTTATTAAACGAAAATCTTTTTTGGATTCACACTCGAGTGTCTCTTACAATCAGGAACGGATATGATTAATTTTTATTTTTAAAAACTGTTTTACAAATTTAATGAGTTTTATTGAACACAAAAAGTATGTTATCAGGTCAAAGCTTTACTGTCTAAAACTTACACATTCGATGTTTAATTATCTTGAAATTGTAGCCGTTTAAATTTTTTCAAGCATTTGAAACTTTTAGAAATCTCTGTAGAAACTTACGTTTGATTTTAAGCATTTTAATTTCAATCTAATCACATCAATTATTAATAAAACTATTTACATTTTTAGGACGCTTATGTTTGCTACTTCTAACCCATCTAACACGGTTATATTGTAATCAAAATCACTATAAAACTACGTTTTTATTAAATATGATGTTTGTTTTTTTAACGTTGGTTATCAAACTTATATTTAGGAAGTTTAGATTGATCCACTGTTCAGTCTATTTAATTAATTAAAACAGTCCATGTTTGATATGCTTTTCCGATACTTGCGCAACTTCTTGATGTTTTGACCTGGAATTAATAATTTAAAATGAATTAAATTGGATTTAAAGGATATACTTCTAGTAAAAAAGTCGTTGATCAAATATTGAGCTGATTGAAATATATTTAAATTAAAACGTAGTATGGAAAAACAGTTTACCTATTTATTTTCGTTGTTTCGATTCGCAAATAAATTAAAAAACGGGAAAAAATGAGATATTTCATACAAAACATTATTCAAAATTTC
Source organism: Micrasema longulum (assembly GCF_059751315.1). Taxonomy (NCBI): domain Eukaryota; kingdom Metazoa; phylum Arthropoda; class Insecta; order Trichoptera; family Brachycentridae; genus Micrasema; species Micrasema longulum. Next base: position 21,704 of record NW_028278539.1, on the reverse strand, counting down.
ATTAGACTATCATCGTTGGTTTTCTATGAGAAATTTTCATAAAAGCATCAAAAGATTTGTTTCTTTTTTGGGTGATACCGTATGTGTTGGATTTGTTTCAACGTTTCGGCTACCATTGCAGGAGCCATTTTCAGGGTAAACTGAGTGTACATCCACACTCAGTTTACTCTAAAAATGGCTCCTTCAATGGTAGCCAAAACTTCGGAACAAATCCAACACACACGGTATCACCCCAAAAAGAAACAAATTGATAACAGTGACCGTGAAAACCTTCGTACCTTTTTGTGTATCAAACAATTCGTAACGTTTTGAAAATTGTTTAGATTGACGTATTGCAACAGAAATGTATAACATTATATTGATTGGATATGATCAATTCGCCGAAATGATTGAAAAGCTTTTTAAAGCCTTATTATTTTTAGAAGCCACCAGATTTGTATATCCGACAGGACCTATAAAAGGGTTCCGGATAGTAGCGAGAAGCTAGATTCGGTATTCGTAGAGCGAATGATGGAGACAAGACCAAAGGATGTCTTCAGAAGATTGATTAGGATATTTGCAGCAGCACGAAGGGTAATCAACAATATTAAAAACAAATATTTTTTCTTAATATTAACCACGGACCTCATAAAAACAGGATAATCCAGGGATCAGGGTTAACAAAGATAATTTTAAACGCCCACTGATTGAAGGTACAAAGAAAACTAATAAAATTTGTTCGAAAATGCCCTAACAAAGCTATTGTTACGAATTTTTTGTTTTTATATTTGTAAAAATAATATAAAATGTTCAGTAGACTCAAATCAGTGTTTGATTTCTTATATAACAAGTTAAAATATGGAGTTCTACAAAATAAACAACGAATCAATCAATAAAACTTTGTTAGTTTTATTCGTGTTTAAAACAGTGTCAGCCAGTATTACAAAAACATTTATAACATGTGTTAAACAAACGTTAAAACAACGGACGATTGCCGTTTTCCCCAGTGTGTGGTTGGATGCCTATTCGGACGCGTGGTCTCCTGGGAAATGCGCGATATTGGTTTGTGAAAGTTTTTCCGTCTATTTGATACAGACAAACGCCATGTTTTGATGATTTGTGACGTTTTGTCTGCTCCACATTCATAATTGGCTCTGAATTTAATTAAAAGGTTAATTTGTTATGCGAAAGCAAATTAACTATTTATGGTATGCCTAGAAATAAATGCAATTTAAATATACCATGAGAATCGAGGTATTTCTTTTATCATATTCCGTGTTAATTATTTATTTTAAAGAAACAAACAGTCGATAATAATTTAATAACATTTAAAAAAAATACAGTTTAAAGACAAACCAGCAAAGTTTCTTAATAAAAATCATTCATATTATTAAATTATGTTACAACAAAAGGATGTGTTGATGTGTATTTGTATGAGAGTAAGTGTAGATGTGTGTTTATGTGTATTAGTGTAGGAGGAAGTGTTTAAGAGTGTGCGTCATCAAATAGTCAGTGGGATCGTATCGCAGCCAGAAAAAATAAGTCTTAATTAATTTTTAAATAAATTAAGGGGTATGTAAAATATATAAATATATGAAAAAAAACATAATAGTTATAGCAAGAACGATAGAGGAAAGAGTGTTGTGCATAGTTAGTGCTACATGCTGGCAGATGGAATAAATACTTATTTCTTGTCACGCGAAAGGGGACATTATGATTGATTTTGGAGAAAAGATTAAAAGAGTCTATTTTATTATTTAACAATTTATGTAAATAGCATAATTCAGATACAGTGCGTCTATTTTCAAGGGTAAAAAATCCATTTTGTTTGGCAGATAGGGTGTAAGTACTAAGCGTTTTATTGTTTTTATAATCTAGGTATTTGAAAAAAATTTGTTGAACATTTTCAATCCTTTCTATGTTTGTTATGTATTGTGGGCTCCACACGACGGATGCAAATTTTGAGTCGTATGTCACAAGAGTATCGTAATAACTTACACTGGTAGATCAGTTTTCCTATCAGCTTTTTTAAATGCAATAGGCTATTTTTTTTATATTAAAAAGGTTTTTAAGACGTAAAATAACACAAAATATGTGTTCTATTAAGGGTTGAATTCTTTTCAAAAAGTGCCGGCAAATTGCCCTCAAAAAATATGTTTTTTATAAATAATCAATTTTGCCCACAGCTAATTAATTATGTGTAACATATTATATGCTTAGAATCACTTTACCCGGCCGATGATAGATCATATAAAAACATATTACAACACAAATGAAGAACTCTGTAGAAAAAGGAATATTGAAGACTAAACATCCCCAGGCATCCACATCCACTTATGACCTGTCATTGGCTGGTTTAAGTGGCCACTTTACACACTGTGTAACATTTGCCATTCTGTCCATATTTGAACATCAATATTCCTTCGATTTTTCCATCTGTGGACTTTTGTAAATTTAAAGAGCTGAAACCTTTATCATTGCGGATAAAATTCATATAATTTAATTATTTTACCTATATACTAGGCAACGCCTAAAAATATTTTTTAATTTTTATACTTCTTGGACCAGGTGAATTTATCAACAATGTTTTCAGTCTGTTTAAATTTATGTCGACAAGGACTGGATTCAACCCCTGAGGGAGCTGTTTATAAAAACATATTACAACAAAGATGAAGAACATTTAAAAGAAGGTAATATAGAAGTCTACGCATCTACAGGACTTTTGACCAGTTAATGGGTGGTTTAAGTGGCCACTTTACACACTGAGTAACATTTACCATTCTGTCCAAATTTGAACATCTATATTCCTTCAATTTTTTCATATGTTAATGAGAGAATTGAAGGAATAGAACAGAGATGAAGAAATAGAACAGAGCTGAAGAACTTTTTAGAGAAAGGAATATAGAAGACATGACTTCCACGGGGCTTATGACTGTGCTTATGACACTTTACACAGTGTGTTACATCTATTTTCTTTCGATTCTTCCATCTGTTGACATTTCCTTATCCCAGTCCTCGTCTACAAAAATTTGAACAAACTCAAAACATTGTTCATATAGATAAGCTTTAAAAATGCCTTCTTAATCGTTTCTTCTCTGTTAAAAAAATAAATAATAATAATATCAATCCCGTCGGAGAGAAAAACAGAATTTGTTTACGTTTTTTCCAAATATATTTGGACGTATTTTGACATTGACATTGAAAAATTTACTTAGCAATCCAATTTCCAATCCAATGTTTGCTGACGACACTAAATTATTTTAACAAGTTAAGATAGAAAATAATTGTAAGGAAATTCAAAACGATCTAAATGAACTAGCGGATTATGGTTTCAGTTACCAGCTATACTTTTTCACTGATAAATGTTTCGTTATTTTTTTCAATAGAAATAAAAATAAAAATATTTTAAACTATAAAATAAACGGTAATTGTTTTACCGGAAAAACGAGCTAAAAGATTAACTCTCCCTTCCCGGTGATGTGTAGCCAGTACACATTGCATCTAATAACTTTAATATCTCCATAAATATAATAAATGAGGAGTTGAAATTTACGGTATTTCTTTGTTATACATTTACGTATTAGTAAAAATGTTTTTTTTTTATTTAATAATTAAACTTTATTGGGAACATAAAAAGCGTTTTGTTAAAAATCGGAGATATCACCATTACAATAGAATGTTTACCAATTTGTCGCATGTTTCGTTCGTAGTAAAAGATTAATCCTAATATATAATTCTCTCGCACACTCTTTACGTCTTACTCTCGATAATACGGGTATATTTTAGAAATAGTTGAGTATTTCGACTGATGTTTAAGTATTTATGTTCATTTATAAAAGAAGAAAAATAAATATATATAAATAAAAAAATGTCAAATATATTTATAAATGTACGACTTGATATTTGTTTTTTAGTTTTTAAAATTAAAATTTTTACATATTAAAAAGTTTTAATATTTATTTTTTTAAAAGGTTTATTATTTTGTTTATTTTTATATTTTATTTTTAAAAACGGTTAAGGACCCCTGAGCTCTTATCAGATGACATTTAGTATTATTCCTAGGGCATTCAATATACATTGCAACAATACCAACAAATCAATGATTCATGATTTTTGCTATTTCGAATATACCGCGTTATCTTTATTTTTATTATTTTTCTACCTAAGTATGTCAAGTATTAAAATCCCAAAGTTATTATATAGAACATTTATAAAATAACTGAGTAATATGTGAAGATATATTGTTATTATATTATTTCATAATTTTGTAATAGAACACTGTTTGTTAATTGTATTTATGATTATGTTTATAAAAGGCATTTGTGCCGTGTATACACTAATAAATAAACAAATATTTGTGAGCGAGAGAGACAATTTTTATGCGTAACACTTGACGCCCGTTAGTTGCGTTGGTAGCTACCCGGCTTTTGTTTGGAGCGGTTCTTTTGCGCACTCTGAGAGCATAAGTTCAGTTTTTCATGTTTTTTAGGAATAGATTAAATATATCATCACTTCTGACTTCAACTATAGATAATTGAAGCAATTGCCGATGAATATTACATTTTTACGATTTAAAATCTCTAATTTTTTGCATGTGTAGTGACTACACAACACCATAACGCGTGTAAGTTTTTAGGATAGTAAGGGAAAGTGTGATTATGGATGAACAACTCTAATTTGATTCCCATATTCAGGCATCCGTAAATAAGGCTTATAGAAACCAGGGCTTTATTATACGTACCACTCAACCATTCAAAACAACCGCATCCCTCAAAATTTTATATAATGCATCCGTTCGCAGCCATTTTGAGTTTACTTCTGTTGTTTGGAATCCTCGATATATAATTTATATATCACAACCAGATAGGATACATAATATAGTCTTTAAAGTTCTGGATCGTAAATCTCACCCTTATTTTGAGTCGTACGAAGACTCTTTTCCCTTTCATAGTTTAACTTCCCTTACTAAACGTTGAAGCTGATCTATTTTTTATCTTCAAAACTTTAAACAATTTTATTGATAGTCCTTATCTCCTAGAGTGTATTTCAATAAACTATCCCATAAAGTCAACACGACAAGTTAATTTTTTTTAGAATCCATTGCCAAAAAAAATCAATCAAAACACGTTTATTTATCGTAGCTGTTCCAAATTTCATTTACTAAGTTCCCATTTAGATATTTTGAATACAACATTTTGAAACTTAAAAAAAAAACTTTTTGAAACACAAAAAAATTAAACGTTTGTTATGTACTTTTAAATATGTTCATGTTATTACCATATCCAAATTCTGAATCGGTCAACTGTATTATGAAAATCCCTTTCCTCCACCCCCCCACTCTATTTCTTCATCCCTTAACTTTCTTCATTATTTATTCTCTTGTCCTTTGTATTACATTATTTTTTCTCTTTGCTTTGTAACCTCTCTCATTAGATTTGTGAAAATCTTTAACAAGATGTATGAACTATTTTTTATATTTCATATTTTTATATAACAACTTTTTTTTTCCTAAATAAAAATAATAAATAAATCAGTCTGAAAAAATGAGTTCAAAATGTAAATCCATCGCTTCCAAGTGGCAAACTGTTTATCCCAAGCGTGTCAAAGAAAAATGCAGTAATATATAGCCACGGATAACCTTCACACTCCCTCTTGACCTCAGATTTTTTTTTACCTTCTCCAACATGAAGGAATTAAACATCTGCTCACAGAGTATCGAACATCTGTTATTTCAGTGCCATAGCATAATCTTGTAGCAAAATGCAGGAAAAATGGAATTTCCTAAACAGATATCCAAACTGAAGTTAAAAGTAGTTATCACGCGCCATTGTTCTTGAACTTTGCAACAATGGTGATTGGACTCATAAAGGTAATAAACCAAAATCAGTGATCAAACATCCCATTTCCAAGACAAACAAAAACGATTTTTTCCGAGTACCTTAGCCTTTTACATGACACGTAAGGCTACTAAATACAGGGGTCCAAATTAATAATAAAAAATAATTAAAAAACACGAGGGATTATCTCGTCTCGTGTGGACTCCACATCATGGAGGCACTTTCAATCCTGGTCCAAACCAACGAATTGTACAGGATTCTGAGTGTATGGGGATCATCAAAAAGCCTGACAGTTCGGAGAATAAAACTCAACATCTTCAGTGCAAGGTCACACGTTTGCTTATCATAAGCATAAAAAGTCAATCTGTTTTCATAAATGATTCCGTGATTCTCAATAATTGTCGATACACGCATGATTTGGCGGTCATCCATTTTGTTTCTGTGATATAAAGCACTCAATGTTCTAGTGAAAGATTTGATATATTTTTTATATTTTTTTAGCAGAGAGAGTCGTCTAAATGTAAATCTCTAAATAAGGGTGTCAATATTGAGAGAGTGGAACAGTTCAGATATTTTGGCAGTATCATCACTGAGAATCTAGACCCCGACGCCGACGCAGCGATGAAATGCAGAATAGAAGCGGCCCGAACAGCTTTTTACAAAATGAAAAATCTTCTAAAAGACGATAATATAAACCTTAAACTGAGACAACAAATGGTCAAATGTTATATATGGTATGTCTTACTGTACGGTATAGAAGCGTGGACTATTAAAGTTAATATTGTGAACCGCCTGGAAGCATTTAAAATGTGAATCCACCGTAGAATGTTAAGAATATCTTGAACCAATATGATAACCAACAATGAAGTATTTTGTAGAGCCAATACGAATAGAGAACTATCCACCATATCATATTTTGGCCATGTGTTCAGAGGTGATAAATATGCCATACTTTAGCTTGTCATGAAAAGGAAGATCGAGGGACGTAGAAGGGTCAAAAGAATACTACTTCCTGGCTTAAGATAGGAAAGCTTGTTCCCGAAATGACACGTGAAGAAGAAGAAGAAAAATAATTTTAAAATATTAAAAAAAGTTTTGTTGATAGTACTCCAAGCTAGCATATTGTTTGTATCGGACTGTAGGCGCAAACAGTCGACTGGTTTTCCTATCTCGAGGAATAATTTAATATTCTTTTGCACATTCAAACAATATTGTTAGATCGTTATTTTTTTAAGCATCTCTTTATAACTCATGAATATTCATGAAATCTCACTTAAAAACCATAAATCTATTCTTTATCATGGAAATGTATTTTATGCTACGATCCGTAATTAAAAAATGATGAATTTTTGCGAGATTATTTTGTATTATATTTGAAATATAATAAGAAAATTATTTTGCTTCCATCTTCAAAGGGTATAAGAGCGAAGAAGGTAAAAAGTTAAAAATAATTTATCTTAACTTCGCTCGGACTTCGCAAAGAAATAATGAAGAGTTATCTCAACTTTTAATAATACATTTTTGTTTAGAGATTTTCTTCGGTAAAATATACAGGTATATTTCTTATTAAAATACAACCTTCCACGGTGTGATGGCTAAGATAAAAGAATAAAAAAATAACCTGGCTTTGGTCCCGTAGCGACTCGAACCAAAGCTCCTAGGGTCTATACCCGCTCTACTGCAACTTGATCCACATATTCCAATAACAACAACAACAACAACAGACTATCCCGCCGTTTTCACTTAAGAGAAGGCAGAGAGGATAGAACGCCACATCGCTCTTTCTTTGTTGATTCCTGTTGATGCATTGCCCGTTTTTCAGCTTTCAAAGGCAACAGCTGGAGGCACGATGCAGAAGCCTGGGTGAGGATCTGCGCAACATCACATCGGTGATAGGTAATAAAGGACTCAAACGAGAGGTAGTATCATACATGGTCAATAAAGTGCGGGCAATTGGTAAAATAAAACAAAGTAAGGAACAAAATGCCGAACACTCCTCTAGTGAAACGGCAGGCCCGTTGACTGCTGCCAACAGGACGGCTTTTCCTAAAGAGTTTTCAGTGGTTTCCTCTCCACATGAGCAAACGACGAGAAGTTCCCGATCGGTCCACATAAGTATATCCCTCCTGAACCTAACATTTTAGATAAATTTAAAGAAATTGAATTGCAGAAAAATCCACCTTTTTATATATGAACCTTGTATATTATAACTTCACAAACATCAACAGATGAAAGAATTGAAGGAATATAGATGTTCAAATATAGGCAGAATGGTGAATGTTGAACAGTGTGTAAAGTGGCCACTTAAACCAGCCATTGACAGGTCATAAGCCCTGTAGATGCCTAGACTTCCATATTACCTTCTCCTAAATGTTCTTCATCTGTGTAGTCTTTCATTTGTTAATTTCCATGTTTTTCAGTTGTTAATTTTTATCTATTTATTTTATAATTTTTTCATTATTTCATGAATATGGCATTTACCTCGTGTTTCAACCCTTAAAAATATATGCCACTAAAAATTTTCTCGCATCTAAAGAACAAAAGTTCCATTTCATTGTTAAAAAGTATTTTTCAAAGCGCAGTTCCACATTAATTAAGGACAGGATGATTGCGTCACCTCTCACCTCCCATTCCAATTACAAAAGCGATCGCAACAGTCGCAAATGAGACGCTTGGAATGTGATTATGCGGCCCAAGGCGACTGGAATTCTGTGGAATTCGTTCTAGTCGATTCGTTAGTGGAAATTTAGTGGAAATAAAGACTGGCGACAGTTGGAAAGGGTTAAATTTATTACTTTGTTATATTCATTTAATTAAGGTCTTATTAAAGTTATATTCTTAAAATATAAGCAAAAGAATAGACAGAAAAAGTAAGCTAACAGAGACTTACGTTATTTACTATAAAATTAAGAAATGTGTGCTTGTAAATAAATTAAAAAATAAAAAACATTTTCTTCTATCCAAAATTAATTTATTTTTATTTTTATTTTTAATTATTTTTTTTTTTTTTTTAATTTTATTGATAAACCCTTACGGGTTACATACATTTAACAAAATATTTTCACTTTTAAAATTCACATTCTACTGTTAATAATAATATTTTTAACATCTTTTGTAAAGGTTGTCTGAGTCTTTTGTTTACTTTTGTCTGGTAGTTTATTGTATAATTTCAGTCCATGGTTTATAAGTCTCGATTGTCCTTTTCTCGTTTTAAAAGATTGTATATGATATTTTTCTGATATTCTCGTATTGTGTTCATATTTACTACAGTTTTTTTCAAGTTTTAATTCTTCGTCTACAATTACATCAGTGGCTAATTTATGAATAAATTTTTAAGATTTTAGTTTAAAGAGTTCAGTTACATTTAATAGTTTAGTTTGTTCAAAAAGTTATTTAGTTGCTGTTAGATAGGGAAGGTCATATACTAACTTTAATATTTTATTTTGCTGTCTTTGTATATATGTTTATGTCATATATAGTTTTATAACACACAGATTTTAAAAAATAACTCCGGTGAAATAATAAAATAAATGCAATATTTATTATAAAAAAGAACTACGTTTAAAATAAAAATACGCAATACTAAAGGTAACTCCCAAAATTAAGTATTAACTCTGCATTTTAGACGCGTGTCAAACGTCAAACAAAACTCATTTCAACTGCTTTTGTTTCTAGGATTTCGTTCTCATATTCATGTGTTTTATAGAGTTTTTTTTATTATTTTTTTTATTTGAAATTTATTTATTAAGCCTTACGGATCATAACATTCATTTAACAATTTATTTTTTTGTTCTTTATTTTTGGTAATAATATTTTTTAAACCCTTTAAAAAGTTTGTCTGCGTCTTTTGTTTAGTTTTGTCTATGAGTTTATTGTATAATTTCAGACTCTTATTTATTAGTTTCGATTGTCCTTGTCTCGTTTTGGAATGTTATATGCGATATTGTTCTGATACTTTTGTATTATATTCATGTTTATTACATTTTTTTAGAATTTTAATTATTTTTCTACAATGATATCACTGGATAACTTATTAATACATTTGAAAAGTTCTAGTTGAAAAAAATATGAACATTTAATTGTTTAGTTTCAAAAAAAACTTTTTAGTTGATGTTAGATAAAGGAGGTCATATGCAAGCTTTAATATTTTATTTTTCTGTTTTATTCTAATAGATGTCTCCGAGGGCATGAAATCTAAAATCGTTCTGAATAACTGACTTTGAAGGGTAAAATTTTTACAAAGGCACGCAGCTTTAAGGGCTTTTTTTATTGCCGACTCCCAAGCACGGAAACGCAGAGCGCGTTTACGCGTTTATGGAACTTAACAGGTTAATATTCAAAAACTCATCATCAGTTGTGTAAAGGGAACTGCATTTCACTCTACTTGTAGCGTACCTTAATCATTTTCAGTAAATATATCACCCTTATAAATACTTCAGGTGTATGTTTAGATAAAATGAAATGTGAATGAATAATTATTGCATTCAAAATGTTAAAATCTGAGAACCTCATATAAACAATGGACGTTAGAAAAATACTTAGTCAATAAAGTGGCCACTCAAACCAGCCAAAGGCAGGTCATCTTCCTATCATATTCTTCCATATTTACTTCTCTAAAGTGTTCCCCATCCCCGTCGTAATTTGTTCATCTTTATAACTCCCAAGGGGATTATATCTTGTCTTTTGTCTACAAACATTTGGACAAACTCAAAATATTGTAATTTAACAAACCATGAAGACGTTTTAAAAAGTGAAATGATTCGATCAGATTAATTTCTTACAGTCATAAATATTATTAAAATTCACCAATACCAGACTACACCGGCTAGGTAACGAGTATGGTGAAATTGATATATTTCGTCTGTCTTTATATAATTATAGGTTAATTATTCAAAAGGTTATAAATTAATATGTATAAAATTTCTTAAAACTGTTCTTTATTTACTATTTTTTTCATGTATCTCTATAAAAATGTATATTTATATATTTATATATATATATATATATTAACATATTACAACAGAGAAGAAGAACATTTAAGAGAAAGTAATATAGAAGTCTACGCATCTACAGGGCTTATGACCTGTCAATGGCTGGTTTAAGTGGCCACTTTACACACTGTGTAACATTCACCATTCTGCCTATATTTGAACATCTATATTAATTCAATTATTTCATCTGTTAATTTTTGTGAAGTTAAAGAGCTGAAACCTTGATTTATGCAGGTGAGATTCATCTAATTGAATTATTTCACCTACATACTAGGCAACGCCTGAAAATGTTATTTTTTCAATTTCTATACTTCTTCATGGACCAGGTAATTTATCAACAATATTTTGAGTTTGTCCAAATTTTTGTAGACAAGGACTGGATTCAACTCCCTGGGGAGCTGTTTATATTAACATATTACAACAGAGATGAAGAACATTTAAGAAAAGGTTTACCTTTTCCTTTTCGTTTTCTTAAATGTTCTCCATCTCTGTTGTAATATGTTAACATAAACAGCTTCCCAGGGAGTTGAATCCAGTCCTTGTCTCCAAAAATTTGGACAAACTCAAAAAATTGTTAAAAAAACCTTGATTGCATGTTCCGTCATAATTAAATTTTATAAGCGTTAATTTTATTTCATCTTCTGAAATACTCAAAAGTTTTTATAACATTACAAATTAATTTGAAATAGTTTTTATCAAGTACCTACAGGTGCACACTTAGCTCAACTTTTAAAAAGTTGAAAAAGTTAAAACAAGACTAACAGAATTTGGAGCAAGATAAACTTTCGAGGATTCACTAGAAGTCGAGCCTAGTTGTACGAAGCTGTCACTGATCAGAAAGCTTTTAGTAAAGTAGATTTAAAGTTTAATTTGCTTACTATGTTTTATTTGATCGAAAAAAATATTTTGGATTTTTTTTAATCTTTAAGCGTGCACTGAATTTTAACTGACAAGATGTTTAGCAAAATATATTAATTTCAGCAGACAAAGAACTTTTTAGAAAGGAAATATTGAAGTCTCGGCATTTACAAGTGATCTTGTGATAGATTTGTTACCTTTTTCAAATATTATTTTCATTTAACTTCTGAAGTTAACTTTACATAAATGTAAACCAATATTAACCCTTAATTTAATTACATAAAACAGTAAACATAACATTTATTCTTAGATTCACTTAAAGTGTTTTCATTCTGCATACATTCAGGCATTTTTGATTACCTTTTTAAACCTTTATACATAATCTTTTTTTAAAGTCAGCCTTTTTCTATCCTTCTTGCTAATATTATGCTTAGAGGAATTTTAATATAACGCAATCTTACTATTAAAGTATTTGGGCATCCGTTTGTTTAAAAATTGAAGTATAAAAGCAAGCTTTCAAAATTTTCCTGCTTTTTAAAAACATGCACTATCCTGGATTCAAACTAAAGATATGAACTCTTTTTTTCTATGATTTATTTTGTTGCCCTTAAATAATAAGGATTTTTTTTGGTGTTTTTTTTTTAATATTTTTTATTTCCTTTTTTAATAACTTTAAAAAAAAAACATATTTTATTTTTCAGAATATTTTATTTTTTCTTTCTTATGTTACACAAAAATATTATAACTGTCCATTATTTATAATAAAAGCAAAATTTCATTATCATTTTCTTGTATACCCACAAACAGGCCATGCCTTTGTGGGATTTTTTTGTTTACTATTTTTCTATTCATATGTATTTCATTGCTATGTAATTATACTTTATTTTTTTAATACTCTGTTTTATCACTTATGTTTATTGTAAAAAAAAGCACATTATACTATTTATAAGTTCCTTTTTTATTGGTATCCAATTGAATTCTTCTCGCATTATTTATATTTTTTATATCTACTTTTCTTAAACACGGTCTCTTCCTAGGACAGCGGTGCCCGTATTTTAACGGCCGTAGTGAACGGTGATGCGGTGGACAGCCGTCGTAACGTCGACTAGAGAGTGGTTTCCTAGAAAAGCGGTGTTGATAAATGTTATCTCCATTCATCTCTATCCATCTCTATTCAATTCATTGAAAAGAACTCAATTTTTGGAGGCATTAATCATCTCATTAGCATCTATACCGCAATTTTTTTCTCGTGCTGTGGGTGTTTTCTGCAACATGAGAAATGCAGTCTTTGTGATCAGCACTTTTTTCACAAGGAGATTATCACAGTATTTTGTAGGAAAGCGGCCGGGCTGTTTTCAGCAAAACATAGAATCGACCTTACTGCACCCGATAACACCAATATCAATTTTTTTTTTAATTTTCTGACTTCTTTCTTAATAACTATGTTCAATTATCTTCTTTACTTATGACTCGTATCAAACGTACATACTTGAAGTGCGACGTGTGAAATTTTTCTTTGTTTTCCGATAAAAAGGGTTGATATTTATTACTTTTTGTGATAAGAATTTAGCGTTAAGTAAGGGAACGTAAATTATTTGTCGGATAATACAAGATGAGGGTAAACCCATACATATAGCGGTTAATGGGGGTCAACTTTGTCTGTAAGTTATTTTTGGATCTCATTACTAGCTTTGTTTTGGTAAAAAAAAAAAATCAGTGCTGTAGAACAACGTTTATTAATTACAAGATTAATTTACATGTTACTTTAGTTACCCACTAAATCAAGAGATTTTTCGGTTTTGGAACGGTTTTTTTGCATACATTTTATACAACAATAGGCTTAGAAGTCCAAAGCAATGGTGAATTACAGCGCAAAAAAACCCAGGCTTAAAAAAATCACATTCAATTTTTGAGTTCTAACCGGGAATTAAATCCGGAAATTTTCATGTGTGAATTAAGCGTCTTGACCACTTAACCACTTTAAGACGGAGACTACTTATTATTAAACATACTAAGGAAGTATTTTTAGTTCCCTTTTTTTATTTGAAGACCTTCATAATAAATAATGGTTTTGGGTAGATTATTGAAGAATATATGTCTAAACATATGAATCATGTGTACTGGCAGTAACTACATACGCATTAGAGACTATTGTTCTTAATAAAGTAGACTCTTTTAACCTACTCCCCAAAATTAATCTTAATGTCCCCTTTCGCGTGACAATAAATAAGTATTTATTCCATCTGCCAGTCTGTAGCACTAACTATGCACAACACTCTTTCCTCTATCGTTCTTGCTCTTACTATAATGTTTTTTTTCTATCTTTTGATATATTTTACATACCCCTTAATTTATTTAAAAATAAATTAAGACTTATTATTTCTGGCTGCGATACAATACACATAAATACACATCTACACTTACTCTCATACAAATACACATAAACACATCCTTTTGTTGTAACACAATTTAATAATATGTATGATTTTTATTTAGAAACTTTGCTGGTCTGTCTTTAAACTGTATTTTTTTTTATGTTAAAATATCCTTGTCGACTGTTTGTTTCTTTAAAATAAATAGATAAAAAGAAATGTAGAAAAGCTCAAATTCACACAGCGATCCATGAAAAGATCCATGCTTGGTATAAGCCCAAGAGACAGAATAAGAAATGAGGATATCAGAAACAGAACCAGAATAGCGGATATCATGGATCGCGTAGCAAGACTAAAGTGGCAATGGGCAGAACATTTTTTTTTTCTGAAACCAACAGTTCTACAAATATACATAAAGTTAACAAACAAATATATTATATAAACTCAGAACGAATAACTGATTTTCAGAATGTACGAGATGTTGCGAGACTTATATCAATGACATAAATTGTCAAAATTTAAATTAAAAAATAAGATCATATGACGATGATGCGGTTGTTTTAGTTAAGGGAGTTAGCTGGAACTCAGTAAATTTAGTAGCTAATGACTTGATAAATAAATTAAAAGTATGGTTTGACAAAAACATATTCTTAAATACGGAAAAGACAATTATCATCCATTTTTTTATTCACAAAACAAATTGAGATTCAGTAGTAAAAATAATTATTCACCAAAGCGATTGCAACAAAACTAACTGCGATCTAACATGTTCAGTTCTTGATACAACAGATAAAATTAATTATAATATCTATATAATAAATATATAATAAATATCTCGGTGTATACATAGACCAAAACTTAAAATGGAAAAACCATATTAGTGAACTAGTTAAACGTATTAAAAAATGCATATACATATTTATTAGATTAATGAATATTTTATAAATCAATAATTTAAATAAAGTTTTTTACTCAATTGTACCATATTTGTTACAATACGGTATTGTAGGATGGGGTGGTGCATATGCCATTATATTTAACCCTCTTAAAATATAACACAGATTAATTATTAAAGTTATTTTGAAGAAACCCTCAACATTCAATACGGAAAGTCTGTATAACATATTTAAGGTTCATACAGTAGACACTCTTTATAAAATAAATTCCATTATACAAATTTATAAAGAAGAAAAAATATACGAATTTGAGATGAATATAACCTATGTGTTCAAACGACTAAGTATTTACGCCCAGCTAAATACGATTAAAATGGTATATTATGCACTTGTAGAGTCATCGCTTTCCTATGGAATAATTGGATGGGGGGGAACTTACAAAAATCATATATGACCATTAGAAACTATTCAAAAATTTATAATAAAATAATGCTTCACAAAAATCGCACTTTTCCCTCTTTCCAATTGTTCCAAGAAGCTAAACTTTTAGATCTAAGACAATTGTTTGCAATGTTTAAAATATATATTTAAGAACCAAAATTTATTTACAAGTAATTCAAATAGATCAAGTCAAAGAAGGAATCGTGTGTTAGAAATACCACATTGTAAAACGAGGCTCGCACCGAGACATGCATATTTTATAGGCCCAAAAATTTTTAATTATTTTTTTACTGATAATATTGCATTGATTCCAAACTTTCAAAATGTTCTTTCTTTTAAAAAACATGCACTTTCCTTGATTCAAACTAAAGATATGAACTCTTTTTTCTATGATTTATTTTGTTGCCCTTTAATAATAAGGAATATTTTTGTGTTTTTTTTTTAATATTTTTTATTTCCTTTTTTAATAACTATAAAAAAAATACCATATTATCTTTTACAAAATATTTTAGTTTTTCTTTCTTATGTTATACAAAAATATTATAACTGTCCATTATTTACTATAGGAGCAAAAATTCGTGGGTATACAAAAAATAATATTTTCTTGTATACCCACGAACAGGCCATGCCTTTGTGGGATTTTTTTGTTTACTATTTTTCTATTAATATGTATTTCATTGATATGTAATTATGCTTTATTTAGTAATAATACTCTCTTTTATTATTATGTTTATTGTAAAAAAACAAAAAAATGTAAAAAATAAAAAAGTAAAAAAATAATAGTAAAAAATAAAAAAATAAAATAAAAATAAGTCACTCAGATACCAAAAAAATTAAAATTCCTAAATTCCACACAAGTCATGGTCAAAATAGCTATGTCTTCAAAGGTGAAAAAAATTTAAATAATCTCCCCAGTGAACTAAAAATTGAAAATAAAAAATTAAAAAATAAATTTAAAGTAAACCTAAAGAAATTTTTTGAACACGTGTAATAACTTCATTAAATGTTATTTAGTATGAATGTAATATTATTTTATGTTTTTTTTCTATCTTCTTTGGTCTCAATCCTGGGATTGGCTGGCAGCAATTACATTCATTCTTCTCCTCCATTCCTCCCTGTCTTGTGCGGCTCTTTTAAAGTCAACATATGATGAGCAGCGCACGTCCTCTTATAGGTCCTCCAGGTACTCTCGGCGTGGGCGTCCCCTAGAATTTGTCCCCTCGGTCATCCCCTCCATTATGACATGCAGGAGGCCTTCTTGACGTATTACGTGGCCGATCCATCTCGCTCGCCTTTCGGACAAGGTCCTGAGCAGGTGCCTTCCACCTTCGATTTTTTGGAGAACCTCCTCATTTGTAATGTGGTCTATCCAGAAAATTCCTAGTAGGCTTTTGAGATGTGGTCCTATAGAAGACCTATAGGACCACATCTCAAAAGCCTCTAGTCTCCGTTTATCTCTTTCGGATAGGCACCATGTCTCGCAGCCATATATCAAGATACTCCATACATAGGTCTTGATTAGGGTATTCTTAGTTTTAGGTCTATATTATTTGATTCTATTATTTTTGACCTTCTATTAAATGCAAGTCTAGCTTGATGTATACGGCTGTCGACCTCACTCTTAGACCGACCGTCCCACGTTATTTTGCTCCCGAGGTAGACAAACTCGTTGGTGTTCTTTAGTGGTATTCCCGACATCACTACTCTCATCTGGTGTTGCGTTCGGCCATTTTTTCTGTATATTCTGTGTTTTCATTATTTTTTCTCATATACTCGTATATTCAAAATTATATAAACTCTCATAAACAAACAACTACAATAGTGTAAGTCACTCTCCAAGCACAAGAGTTAGTCTAGTTTTTACCCGATGTGGAGGGGAAAAGGCCTATATCCGGCAGAGGAGAACAGAAAGCTAAAGAAGAAAAAAAAAAGTTATCTAAAGTAATTTGTAATTATAAGGAACGATCAGGTTCCATATTACAATGGAATGTTAACATGCATCTTCAATTTTATCCACAAAGTAAAATTTCCTCCATTTCCGCATTTTCAACAAAAGCAGAATAAAAATTATGATCCCCAATAAATTGTCAGCCCTGTGGTGTAGTTTTAAGCGCGTTTGCCTACTATGCGAGAGGTTTAAGGTTCGATTCCCGACATGGTTGACAAAAAATATGTATTTTTTTTTTAAAGTGTTTTTACACTAGAATATTTCATAGTCGCTGGACTGGTACCTGGAGCGTAAGCCTGATTATCTTACCTTTATGTAACAAAAATGATCAAGATACACTGAGATTGGTGTACCGATGCAAAGACCTATGCACCATTATGTGCGCAGAGGGAATTATGATAAATCAATAACTCAGTAACTTATTTTTTTTTTAAATTAAAAATATATTTTTAAAATTCTAAGTTATTTTAAGTAAGTACATATTATATGGAAAACAGTGTTATCTTCTTTAGAATGTAATTATTTATTGTTTTATTATTCATTTTTTAAACTTTATTTTTCTGTTGCATCTTTTGTTACTTATTATAATTTTATCAATTTTAAATTGAATTTTTTATTCTTGTAAATTTTAATGGCTTAACACGGGTACAGCCTCAAAAGTCCTAATAAGTTCGTGAATACGTATCTAAAGGAGTGTTTTGAACTTTGAATAAAAAAATAAATTAAATAAATATGCCTAAGAAATATTCTCAATTTCCGTGATATTAAAATAAAATTTCCAGACTTTTTGAAGATAGGTTCTTGAAAAAACAATAGAACCCAATTCGAAGAAGGGCTTAGATAAAGTATGACCAATGTCGATAGCTTTTCGATATTTGGATCATAAAACAAGAAAAGGGTTGACGTTTTGATAGTTATGGATATTGCCAATATTACACTTGAGAAATATCCTTCCCACTCCTAAACAAGGACGTTCTTCTCAGATAAATCGCCGAAACATATCCTCAAAAACTATACCATCATTCTGAAATTATTGCCAAGTACATATTCGCATATAAATATCGGGTGTCAACATAAGTTTTGTCCGTTTTAGTCCAAATTTAAATATGAGCACTAAAAGTAAATCAAATATACTCGTATTACAACGGAGAGAGAAAATATTTTTAAGAAGATTATATAAAAATGTAGGCTTTTACATGGCTTATGAACTGTCAAAGGGTACTTTAAGTGGTCACTTTACATATGTAACAAATATTTTGAAAGTGACTTGTCTAAATAAGAAAAAAAAACAGGTTAATATAAAATTTGAAGTTCAGAAATGAAAATATGACTAATTGTCAAATCACTGTGAATGGGGTTAAACTAAAACAGGTAGAGAAATTCGTGTATCTGGGAAGTATGTTTACTAGATCTGGAATGACTGAGAAAAATATTGAAAGGAGAAAGTGCCAGGAACAGAATCCAGCCTGTCTACAGACATTTGGACATGCTTAAAACCTTTTTGACTAAAATAAATTAAATACAAATATGTAAATTAAAAATAGTACTGTGATATTTGTTACCAGTATTATGAATATTAAGCCAAAAACCATTTTAATGATTATATTCTCGATGAACGAACTGGGTGTTTAATCATTCGCAGAATGGTTGCTACACAGTGTGTAATTAAGCCACTTAAACCAGTCGTATGTGCTATAAATGCCTTACTTATTCCTTATTCCTTATTCCCTTTCCGCACCTAATGTAACCTAAAGCACTTCATAGGAATACCAATCGCAGCGTATCTTAATCATTTTTGTTACATGAAGGTAATATGATCAGTCTCACGATTCGTGTATCAGTCCAGGGACTCTTGGGCTAAAACACCGTTTTAAATAAATATTTTACATCGACCATGTCAGGAATCGAACCCGAGACCTCTTGCATGGCAGGCAAACGCTCTTACAATTACACCACGAGGTTGACTAAATGTAAATGCCTAGACCTTCATATCTCTCTTTTAAAATATTTTAAATTCAATTTCAAACCAAAAAGGAGACTTTTAATAAATATTAATCCATTATTATTAAATTACTGACACAGTAAAATTATCTGACAAAAAGTCTGTTCACGGTTCATCAAAAGGTAACGATACGGTTATTCGATAACAGTTTATGGGTGTTTTAAGAACACCCTTAAACCGTTTACGAGTTTCCATGGCGGTTTACTACCTCTATGGAAATTAAAATCATAATATTATGATGGGAAATGATAAAATACGTGAATAAAGACAATGATGAAAAATAATAGTAACTTGAATAAGTACTTGCTGTTTATCGACAGATAGTGTTATTTAAGCTTTTTTCACCAGGCAATACTATAGCCAATTTCATCGTGCAGCTCAGCATTGGCTTGAAATGACAATATTGTTAATTGGTTAGGTGTTTATTTTGTAGAACTCCATATTTAAACTTATAATATAAGAAATTAAACACTGATTTGAGTCTACTGAACACTTAATTGTATTTAAATTTATTTCAACAGAGAGAGAAAACATTTTTGAGAAGGGAATATTGAAGTCTAGGCATTTACAGGGCTTATGACCTGTCATTGGCTGGTTTAAGTGGCCACTTTACACACTGTGTAACATTCACCATTCTGCCCGTGTTTGAACATCCACATTTCCTCAACTCTTCCATCTGTTGACTTTTGTGAAGTAAAAGAGCTGAAACCTTATCACGCGGGTGAGATTCATTCGGCTGAACCAAATCACTCACCAGGCAACGCCTGAAAACAATTTTCCAATTTTCATACTTCTTCTTTTACCAGGTAGTAATTCAACAATGTTTAATTATGTCTAAATGCTTGCAGACCGGCTGGATTTTCTCCCTAGGAAGTTGTTTATATGTAAATTTATTTCAACAGAGAGGGAAAACATTTTTGAGAAGGGAATATGGAAGTCTAGGCATTTACTTGGCAAAGTCTAGGAAACTCGCCCGCGCGATAAAGGTTTCAGCTGTTTTACTTCACAAAAGTCAACAGATGGAAGAGTTGAAGAAATGTGGATGTTCAAACATGGGCAAAATGGTGAATATTACACAGTGTGTAAAATGGTCACTTAAACCAGCTAATAACAGGTCATAAGCCTTGTTAATGCC
The DNA here is from genome assembly GCF_059751315.1 of Micrasema longulum. Lineage (NCBI taxonomy): Eukaryota > Metazoa > Arthropoda > Insecta > Trichoptera > Brachycentridae > Micrasema > Micrasema longulum. Next base: position 1,245 of record NW_028278539.1, on the reverse strand, counting down.
TAGACTTCCATATTCCCTTCTCAAAAATGTTTTCCCTCTCTGTTAAAATAAATTTAAATATGAACAAATCCCTAGGAAGGAAATCCAGCCAGTCTGCAAGTATTTGGACATAATCAAACTTTATTTTATTTTTACAAATATAAAAAACAAAAATTTCGTGTCAATTGTTTTGCCTTGTGAGGGCATTTTCAAACGAATGTTCAAACAGTTAAATCATTCAGTGTTTGATTTCTAATATTATAAGTTTGACAATATTGTTATTGCACCGATGTATTTTATTAACAAAATATTTTTTCATAGCAATAAATATGTCGAATTTCGTGCCAAAAAAATAGTACTTGCAGGAATTTTATTGCATTCCGTCAGTACCATCAAAGGTATTTACTGCTCACAAGTCCGACCCCATCTGGATTATGCTTCTCAAATTTGGTATCCATTCTTCTCCTATACTCAAAGTTACCATATCGAATCTGTCCAACACAGTTTTGTTAGGATAGTGGTATGGTTGAAGGGATTTCAAAAGAGTAATTATAATCTCAAAACGTAGAACGAAGTTGGACCTTAATAACCATTAAAAAAATATTTGTTACCATAAATTTTATTTCATCTACGGTGCAGTTAATTTCATTTCATGTTCTCAACAGTGTCACCAAAAGTCAAAATCACAAAAAAAAAAATTGTCGTAAAGTCTTGTCAATGATTTTACTACGATATGATAAAGTTCTAATGAAAGTTGAGTACATAGTTTAAAATCAAATTATTATGTATCCAGGCGGATGAATAACCCAGTTCTGCGTGTGAAATAGAACCAAAACCCTAAATGAGTTTTCGAAACAGTAACTGTTCTCAGGTAAAAATCCTGAATGAGAAAATCGGATGGAGGTTAGGCCGCCTCGTTTTGTAGTGGTTGATGCATCCGTCTACCATTTATGAGGTCTTGGGTTCGATTTCCGGTAGGGTAGACAAAAAATATCGATTTAAAAGTTTGTCGAACTTGCAAGTTTGATCATCTCACCTCATACAACAATGTCTTTACTATTTTATAAGTCTTTCTAGATTTAAATAATCACTTAAATAGGCCGTAAAGTTTTGCCTCGGGGTAGTTATTTTTTAATTTTTTTTTGTCCGAGCTTTAGTTGTTTTTGTTATATTTTCAACTCAACTGTTTATAAAAATAATTTAACGTTTTTTAGTGTTTTTCGATGGTCCGAATGAGGCTAATTAATAAATAAATAAGCTCATATA